>NW_021259468.1:33055-79736 GCF_002162155.2 Triticum dicoccoides | reverse complement strand
AAAGGTTGTACATAATTTCTAATTTGAACAATTAAAATGATATTGGAAACCGAGGCCATGTCCAAAACGTCATGTTTTTGTGATACAAAGGGGGTATGGTACTATGGTCTTTGTGTTGTGTTCCGTAAACGGTTGTCTGTGTTCGTAGGTGTTATTGGTGTATGTGTGCACGCGTGTTTCGAAAATGATTCTATACTACCTAAGAATGTACTCTCACTCCTCAGAGTAGTAGATGAATCGTTATACTACTTTTTAATACTTTTTTAATAGTTATTGGATACCCCCTAATTGAGTTATATGAAAAGATATATGTGAAAAATAAGACACGACACATATGATGTATGCAGAAGAGAAATGGTTTTCTAGCATGTACATCCACCGTCTGTCTTCGCCTAGCTCTGTGTATCACAACTTCTTGTTTTGTCGAAGTTCGTCTTGTTCTAAAACATTACATAATATTATGTTGGATTTTTTCTTGATTTTAAATTCTATTTTATTGTGTACCAGCGAAAGGAGAGCCCACTTATTAAATTTTTATATGGTTTCATCTTTTTTATTATTTTTCAGCGTATCTTAGTGTTAATTCATATCTGTAATACCTAAATAGTTCATCCCCACTATTCTATTTCTCTTGACATGCAGCCTATTCACGTCATCACACATGTCCCACTCATTTCATCTCAGGAAAATAAATAAAGCATGCCACACACCTTTTATATTTAGTACGCAGCCATTTCTGATCGTTTGCTCTTCTGATACGCTTTTCCGCTACGTCCCATCGTTAAATCCCCGGTACACGCTATGTGTTGCACGTTCGCTTCACTTCCCAACCCAATAACGTACGTGCCATTTTAGCTAACGTGGCTGTTCGTTAAACACAGGCTTGCACACCATGTAAAACGCAGGCCCATCTAACTAATCGTAGTATCGTCTTCCTCTTCCGCTAACCGCCGTCGCTCTCTCTTCCGCTTGCTGCCGCCGCTCTGTATTCCGCTCGCCTTCATTAAACGGCAACCACTAATACACATGAACAGTAACATTGACTGCCTCACATTACCCTGCCCTCCATTACGTTGCAAAGAGTGAAGTGCACTGTAGGTCCTTGAACTATTCCAGGGATGTCACGTAGGTCCTCGGACGATGAAAATCGTCATCCAGGTCCTCAAAGTGCAGTAAGTGTGTCATTTAGGTCCAAAATCTCCCTGACAGGCTCTAACTGGCCAGCTGGCACGTAAACAGTAACCGTAACAGTGCGCGGCAAACAGTCCTGAATTCCTGTGCGTGATGAACAGTACATGACAAAGAATAAATATAAAAAATATCAAAAAACTGAGATCCTCTGTCATCGAAGAGACCCTGGCGCGTGAACAGTAAAAATGGTCATTAATTCAAAAAAAAGTTCGCGAACGATGAATTTAGAAAAATATTTGTGACTTTAATAAAATGTTCGTGAACGATGAATTTGGAAAAAATATTCGCGACTTTAAAAAAATATTCGCGAGTTTAAAAAAAGTTAGCGAACGATAAATTTGGAAAAAATATTCACGACTTTAAAAAAATGTCCGCGAATGATGAATTTGGGAAAAATATTCGCGAGTTTAAAAAAGTTCACGAACGATGAATTTGGAAAAAATATTCATGGCTTTAAAAAAAATGTTCGCGAACGATGAATTTGGAAAAAATATTCATGACTTTAATAAAATGTTCGCGAATGATGAATTTGGAAAAAATATTTGCGACTTTAATAAAATTTCACTAACATTTTTTAAAGTCACGAATTTTTGTGGTTCGCAAACATTTTTTTCCATAACCACGAACAATATTTGTGGTTCGCGAACATATTTTCAAATTTATTGTTTGTGAACTTTTAAAAAGTCGAGAATATTTTTCCCATATTCGCGAACATTTTTTTGAATTAATGAACATTTTTACTTTTCACGCACCAGGGGTATCTTCGATGCCAAAGATTTTCAGATTTTTTGTTCATATTTTTTTTATTTTTTGCACTGTTCACCATGCCAGGTGGCCATTTAGAGGGGGTTAGTGAGATTTTGGACCTGGATGACACTCTTATTGTACTTCGAGGACCTAAATGACGATTTTCATAGTTCGAGGACCTATGTGACACCCCTAAAATAGTTTAAGGACCTACAGTGCACTTCACTCCGTTGCAAATGCAACCGCCTCCTTACGGCCTTAGTCTTTAAAAAGACGTCATCGACCACGCAAGATTTCTTGCGTCCTCCTACTCTCTAGCAAGCCTCTCTATCCCTCAACTCTGGTAGGTTGATGCTACCTATTTTTAGCCATCGTCGATTTTTCATATCCTTGAGCTTATGCTTTTTGAATTTGCCAGCTTGCTCAGCTGCTCTCCGGATCGAATCGAAGAGAAAATCACACAGCCCCTCTCGGTTCCCATATTATTTCTGGCATGTATGTGTTTCATGTATGATCAATTTTATTCATTTCTAACAGGAATAATCTGACCAAGCTACAAAACTCACATCTATATAACACTATCCTATCGCATTTTCAGCTTGCCATTTGTCTTTCCAACTATGGGTCGACAGCCAGTACAAATGGACAATCGAGACAATAGGAACTCCTACTGAAATTTGTATGCTGTATATTTTCATTTCATTTCTTACCCTGATTGATAACCTGCACATATCTTTCTTACCCTGGTTGAAAACGTATACATATCTTCTCCAGGATGCCACCTAATCTCGCAAACAATAATTTGCCATGTTCAACCGTTGTTTCAATAAGAGAAGCTCGGTATAAATAGATGGATGCAACTGCAATGATGAACACAAAAGAACCAATATTTATAACTTTCAAACATGAGTCCAAGCCTCAGCACACCGCTACACTGTCTGATGACCATCCATTCTCATCTGTTGGATACACTGTAGTATGAAAAGAATGGGATATCATATATCCAGGTCGCTCTAACTGAAGAAGGCAAACCTACAAACCACATCAAATAGATCCTATAGTAATATGGTCCATGCTACGAAAATATTCTATTTTTATCATACAGTATATTGTTCATTCTAAGGTTTTATCATGTGATGTATTGTTCATGGTAGAGACTGATATGGTTTTTATCATATGGTACATAATTGTACCAGCAACAATTTTCAGTCATTGCCTATAATTTTATCGATTCAAATTAGTTTCTTCTTCGGGACGTCCATATTACTCTGAAAATCCGTGACAAATTTCCGCAGCAACGCGCGGGGCATCATCTAGTATATAAGAAAGATCTAGACACATGAATCTTCAACGCATTGAGCGACAAATCAACATATGCTATCTATATAGCATGCATGATAGGAAAATCGCTCTGCATGTTTGAGTACCATTATTTGACCAAGTTGTTTAGTACAATCATATATGGGATATAAATTATTATGTTCTCCCCCATGTGTAATTAAAAATGTCTCATTAATCAGTAACATGTAATGGATACAAGGCCGTTGCAAGGAAATCCAACGCTAGTATCATACTCAAACATGGTATCATGCATATGATATTAGTGTATAATACCATCCCCATAATGCATAGTATCATAGATTGCTATTTTAGATGCCATCATTTATTATTTTGTATGTCTCATAGTAGCGCGTAATTTATTATGATATATATGGCACCATGATATGGTACCAGTATGCTCTCTTTCCTGTTTAATATTATGTCATGTTAGTAATATTCTTAGTTTGCATTGCATGAGGTCATATATTAGGCTATGATGATCCACTGTGAGAGACCTAACCCCCACTACAAGTATAAAAAAAGTTCCAAAAATGTAATGCCATATTCCACGTAACTCTTTACAAGTAACTATAATAAGGGCCAGGGCTATATAAGGGTGCTTACCTCACACTTACTATGTGAAGTGGAGAGACAAGGAAAAGGAAAAGAGTGGACTCTCATGCGAGAGCCAATCTCTACATGTGGTCCTAGGTAAAAGGTGTACTGAGAGAAAGAGAAAGAGAAAATGGAAAAAATAGCTAACCTAATACCCAACATTATAATCAACCATGTTATACAAGTGATTAATAATGTTGTCTCTTAATGACATGACAGTCTTATATAGATGGTTGCTGGATTATTAGCCTTGCTCTAATTCTCTCTAATAATTTCTTTTTTAGTCTAATTCTCTCTAGTTAGGTGCGTTGGCTCCTCCATTGTTACACGCCATGAAACATTGCACATTTATTATGTGCATGCATGAGAGACGTTGCATGTTGCACAAACCGGAGATGGACAAGTATAATTACGCCCTTGTATATATTTTGATTGGTTAGGCTGTTTTACAACTAATTTGTGCTCAGTTGGAGGTTTAGTATTCTAACTTTTTTTTGCGGGTGAGATTTAGTACCGTAACCAGATTGGAGTTGGAGTCAATGACAATTTTCATATGAAATGAAGTTCGGTGGGGACAGTAAGAAAATTTCCTAAAGGATTATGTCAAAATACTGAACACCAAATATCCATGGGAACAACCATGTATGCCCTGACCATCAGAACGAATGTTATTTCGACAGCGAGTCACAGATTATTCCCACCAACCTAACTCAGATCATTGTTTTTATCGCTTCAGTTTTTTTTTCCCTCGTCACCCTGGCATAGCTTCGGTCTTTTATGACTTAGCTTTTTGCTATCGTATCCCTCGATGCTACATTATGAGTCAATAAAAAACACCCTATATCAGAAAAAAGGTCCAGGTCAAATTACACAGGAGCGTCTCAAAAAAGACTAGTGAGGTACTATACATATGATATGAGAACTAGCATCCCCATCGATCGATCGGCATGATCCTGTGTAAGAAAGCAACTCCACAACGGGAACACGATCGAGAATCCCGATTTACTTTGATAGTGGCAGTAATGATAAGGCAGGAGGGCCGTTTCTTGAAAGATACAAGCTGATCGCATCGCGTGTCTCATGGTCATGGCGCCGTGAGGGTAGGATTTAAGCCACTTTTGGCGTCTAATTAATGGAGCACCTCTCCATTTATTTCCAATTTGTTACTCGATTATAGCGGTGAGGCCATGGCGAGGTGCATCGTCCCTGCCTCCAATGAGGTCATGACTGAGTACTCGCTGGGACGTCAATCAGATTATACCCACCAACCCAACTCGGATCATTGTTTTTATCGCTTCAGTTTTTTCCCTCGGCACCTTGGCATAGATTCGGTCTTATATGACTTAACTCTTTGCTATCGTATCCTTCGATGCTACGTTATGAGTCAACAAAAACACCCTTTATCAGAAAAAATGAAAACATATGTCCAGTTCTAATTACACAGGAGCGTCTCAGAAAAGACTAGTGAGCGACTAATACATATGATATGTGAACTAGCGTCGCCATCGATCGATCAGCATGATCCTGTGTAAGAAAGCAACTCCACAACGGAACACGATCGAGAATCCCGATTTACTTTGATAGTGGCAGTAATGATAAGGCGGGATAGCCGTTTCTTGAAAGATACCGGCTGATCGCGTCGCGTGTCTCTTGGTCATGGCGCCGTGAGGGTAGGATTTAAGCCACTTTTGGCGTCTAATTAATGGAGCATATCTCCATTTACTTCCAATTTGTTACTCGATTATAGCGGTGACGCCATGGCGAGGTGCATCGTCCCTTCCTCCAATGAGGTCATGACTCAGTACTCGCTGGGACGTCAATCAGATTATACCCACCAACCCAACTTGGATCGTTGTTTTTATCGCTTCAATTTTTTTCCCCTTAGCACCTTGGCATAGCTTCCATCTTATATGACTTAGCTCTTTGGTATTGTATCCCTCGATGCTACGTTATGAGTCAATAAAAACACTCTTTATCAGAAAAAATATGTCCAGGTCTAATTACACAGGAGCGTCTCAAAAAAGACTAGTGAGCGACTAATACATATGATATGTGAACTAGCGTCGCCATCGATCGATCAGAATGATCCTATGTAAGAAAGCAACTCCACAACGGGAACACGATCGAGAATCCCGATTTACCATGATAGTGGCAGTAATGATAAGGCAGGAGAGCCGTTTCTTGAAAGATACCGGCTGATCGCGTCGCGTGTCTCATCGTCATGGCGCCATGAGAGTAGAATTTAAGCCACTTTTGGCGTCTAATTAATGGAGCATCTCTCCATTTGTTATCGAATTTGTTACTCCCTCTGTCCCAAAATAAACGTCTCAATTTTTTTTATTTTGGGACGGAGTGAGTACTCACTAAACGTCTTAGTCAACTTTCTTAGCCATTGGAACTCTCTCCAACATGGTTATTTTCCACATACCTCTGAACTGAGGTTCAATACTCAATGGCTCAATGCACTCAGTCTACCAAATCACGGAGTGTATCACCACCGGCGCAACCGATCGATGATAGCGGTGAAGCCATGATGAGCTGCGTCGTCCCTGCCTCCGATGAGGTCATGGCGAGTACGTACTAGCTGGGACGTCGCGACCTCCCCCGTCTCGTGCTCGGGGCTCTACGCGTTGCGAAGAATCAACCGACGCGTCAGGCAACCGCGGTTTAGTAGTATTCTGCTGAAGTTCACATGCTTTACGAAGCAGCGCGTCAGCACTGTTCACGCAACACAAAAAACTTCTCCCGAAGCCAAACAACAACCCACACGCTGTCACAAATAATAATGAAAGACTACACAGCCACTTACAGGACAGAGAAAAGAAGACAGAGCACAGGGGGCCGACAGGGTGAGTGAGTCGCCTGTTGTGGCTAGCTCGAATCGGTCGTGTCAAGTTGTTCCAAGTCTGCAAAACGCCAAGCGAGAAATAAACGTCTGCTCATCTTAGGATTAGGAATGGTGATGGATGTAAACAAGCGGAATGACGCAGGATTAATGATTGATGTACATAAAATTTTAAAAAGGGCAGGCACGCAAAATACTGGAGTATATAATGGATATGGGTCGTTGTAAGCTGTGGTATTTTTCAAAAAGACGCCCCCGCCCCACTACTGTGCTTCACGTATGAAGACGAACGGCGTTTTGGTTTTCGGGAACAAGGGCTCCCGCGGGAATAGTAAACAAAAAAAATAGTAAATATTTCTAAAAAGTTCTGATTTTTTTTGTAGATGTTCGTGTTAGTATCGCAAGCATCCATGAAAATTTTCATGCAAAACGGAGTAGTGGTGTTCCGCCGGTGAAAAAACCAAATTTAGGGTGACATTTTGGAGTAACATTTGGTGTGTTTTTTTCATAGGAAAAAATGTTTAATATTTTTGCCTACAAAACTGTATGTAGCATTTGGATGTGACAAAAACACATATAGTTTTTGTTTTGAACCTTTTTGACATTTCAAAAACTATTTTCACGCGTAGGAGCGTGCGCTCTCGGGAGCACCAACACACGAGCAATGCCATTTGTACATGCGGGTTCTACAGAAGGTTTTACGTACTTAGTTCATTCTGATGATGGTTAGCTAAAAAAAAGGAAAGTACTCCCCCCGTTCGAAAATACTTGTCATCAAAATAAAAAAAAAATGTATCCAGAACTAAAATACGTCTAGATACATCCTCTTTTATCCATTTTGATGACAAGTATTTTCAGACGGAGGGAGTACTAGTTACCGATCGAAATACACCAACACGTACAGATTTTGCAGACACTTTATGTAAGAATAGGATTTTGGAAACCCTTTAGTTTCTTCAAATCAGCCCATCACTCCCGCACCTCATACAAACAAATCCGACATATTTATTGTGATATACTCCCTCCGTTCTAAATATAAGTCATTTTAGATATTTCAATACGGACTACATACTGATGTATATAGACATATTTTAGAGTGTCGGTTCACTTGTTTTTCTCTGTATGTAGTCCATACTAAAATCTCTAAAAAGACAATATTTAGGAATAGAGGGAGTATATGTTAATTTTTCCAAGTTTATGAATATGTACTAGTCTATTTTAGACCCATTGCAACGCATAAATACTTTACTGGTCATACAATAATGCCACCATTTGGACCTGTGTAAAAATGAGAAAATGAGATTGGCACTCATTTGTCATCCAGGTCATATATACTATACCTAATATTAAAGGAAAGATTGTTTCTTCAAAAAACAAATTTGTCTAGCCTGGGTTTCGTACCTCAAGTCACAATTTTCGTACTACGTTCCTGAGTTTTTTCTTTTTATAAAACCAGCCAAAAGGTGGGCGCGAGGAAGGATCGAACACAGGATCGGACCCTCTGGTTTCAGGCGAACATGGTAAGAACAACTTCAACGGGGTGACCTATTTTGTCTGGCGTCTGTTTAGGTTGGTGCGGGCACAAAAATTGGCCTAACGTGCCGACCCAAATGGATGCGTGTCCACTTTTCGTCCGCGGCCAACCCATTCTCGGCCCATTTTTTAGTCTGCCCATTCCCGGTCCAAACGGACACACGTCCGCTTTTCGTCGGGGCGGACACGAGACGGACATGCGTGCGCTCGCCTTCTCCTCCCTCGGGCCCGCTGGTCGGTGGCACATTGGCCTCCCTCATCCAACAACAACCCTCGCCCGCCTCCTTCGTCGTCGCCGCCGCCGCCTATTTTTTCCGGCGATTCTGCCAGCTGTCGGTGCCACAACATCTGCCCAACAACACAGCGAACTCCCACGACGTCCGCCACCGCCGTCTTGCCGCCGGGGAGCCGACTGCTTCCACCCCTGCTCCCCCCACCACACAGCCGCGACCGCGACCAAGAAGCCGCCTTGCCGCCCCGGCCAGATCCTCACCGGCATGCTCGTCGAACGCCGGCAGGGCAGCTAGCTGGTCCGTGCGTGCCGCGACTCCCTTTGCCGACCGTCTCCTTTGTCGACGCTCGCAAGTTGTTCGACAGTTTGCCAAGGTACAAATGGACTCCGCCGCCGAGTTCTTTTTTCACAATTTCCTTTGCGACTCCAACGACTCGTCTCCCGATGACGAGGAGGAGATAGGCTGCCGTGTTGGTTCATCACCACCTCAACAGCCAGTGACCGTTGTTCCGTGGTTCCATTCTGGGCCACCTTCTGGCGTTGAATCGCAACCGAGAGAGCGGGCATTTCCTTCTTTGGAAGGACTACTTTGATACCACAAATCCGTTGTTCAAACATCAAAAATTCCGCCGCCGTTTCCGTATGAGTGGGCATCTTTTTAACCGTATTAGAGAGGGGGTGGTCGGCTATGATGACTATTTTGAGTGCAAAGAGGATGCCGTTGGCAAGATTGGTTTCTCCTCTTATCGGAAATGCACTGCCGCCATCCGAATGCTTGCATACGAAGTGCCCGGTGATCTCATTGATGAGTACGTCTGTATGAGCGAGTCTACATGCCTAGAGTCCCTGTATAAGTTCTGCAAGGCTGTTATTGCTATGTTTGGCCCTGAGTACTTGAGAGAGCCGACTCCTAAAGATACAACCCGTTTGTTGGCGATGAATGCCAACAGGGGCTTCCCAGGGATGCTTGGCAGTATAGATTGCATACACCAGGAGTGGAAGAATTGCCCTTCTGCTTGGCAATGGCAGTATAAGGGCCATGTCAGGGCTTGCACTGTCATACTAGAGGTCGCGGCGTCTCAAGATCTCTGGATCTAGCACTCTTTTTTGGCATGGCTGGATCACACAATGATATCAACGTGCTTCAACGCTCTCCAGTGTTTGCTAGGCTTGCCGAAGGCAACAGTCCACCGGTGAACTTTACTATCAACGGCCACAACTACAACAAAAGGATACTACCTGAGTGATGATATCTATCCTCAGTGGACCACTATTGTCAAGACAATCCCCAACCCCGTCGAAGAGAAGAGGCAAAGATTTGCCCAAGAGCAAGAGAGTGCTAGGAAGGATATCGAGCGTGCCTTTGGTGTTTTGCAATATCGATGGGGCATCGTTCGGTATCCTGATAATACCTGGAGCACGCAGAAACTATGGGAGGTCATGACTGCTTGTGTGATCATGCACAATATGATCATAGAAGACGAGCGCCCGAAACCTCTGTACGATCAAGGGTTTCAGTTTCAGGGTGAGAATGTTGTGCCTCAGCATGGAGGAGCGACAACGTTCGAACAGTTCACACAATTTCATCATGACATGCGTGATTGGGAAACTCATGTGCAACTGCAAAATGATTTGATTGAGAATATGTAGGCTCATGTTGGCAACCAATAGAGTATCTTCTTTTATTCGGCTTGCAAAACTATGTGAGACATTTATTTTTATTCGTCTTGTAAAACTATGCTATTTTATTTGGTTCAAATTATGTTATTTGTCTATATGTTTAAATACGAATTCAGTGCAAAAATGAGCTATTTGTTGAAAATAGGGCGGCCAGCCGGCCATGTCGGCACATATGGGTCGGCGCGTTGGGCGTGCTGCCGCCCCATATCTAAAATAGGGCGGATGCCGGGCGGCCGACCCAAACGGACAAAAAGCGGACGAAATTGCCGTCCGTTTGGGTCGCCCCATTGGAGTTGCTCTAACAACTACGAGGCGCCTACGGTGACTTCGTAAAATCTCAAGATGATATGTTGACTCAGTTTTTTGAAGGTGCTCATAGGGGTAGGGTGTGTGTGCATTCATGGAGATGAGTGTATGCGCGTTTATATGCGCGCTTGCGTCTGTACTGTATTAAAGAAAAAACAACAACTCGATGTTCGGTGAGTAGATGCTGCGCCGGTTTATAAATATACACTGAACGTTACATTCCTGAGTTTTTTTTTTTTGAAAGAAAAGCCAAAAGGTTGGTGCGTGAGGGAGGATCAAACAAGGGACCTCCCGGTTTCGGACGAATGTACCAGCCACTCGACCAGATGGTGTTTGATGACTGAAAGTAGCGCTGACTTCTAAACATCCACTGAGAAAGTAGTATACGGTGAATATTTTTTTATAAATGTAATTTTTTAACTGGCAACAAATTTCAGAACATTTTCATAAAAATGTGAAGAACTTTTGAAAAACTGAATTTAAAAATACACACCAATTTTTTTAGTATACGGTGAACATTTTTCAAATACACACTGAACATTTTTAATATACGGTGAGCTTTCTAAATGCACACCAAAACAAATTTCCTATGCACGATGAACATTTTTCTATATACACTGAAGAGTTTTGAAATGTACGGTGAACCTTTTATATTCTATACGGTGAACTTTTTTGATTATGTGAACAATTTTTGAAAACATGAATAAATCTTGGAATTTTGATCTTTTTCTGAAAAGAAGCGAACATTTTGTAAAAAATAATAAAATTTGAAATTCTGAACATTTTTGAAGAATTCAAATTTATGAAAAAATAGAAAGGAAAAAAGGAAAGGAAAACTAAGAAGAAAACAAGAAAAAGTAAACGAAACGGAAGATCAGTAAAACCGGCTGTCTAAACGCTACCTTCAGCGAAGCGACGACGTTTTGACGGTCACAAATGTCAAATAGGATTGAAGGCGTTTCGTACGTCGAGTCACAATTTCTGAACGTCGTTCCTTCTGCGAATAGGCCTTGGCGAACACGCCTCTCTCATGGGCCTGGCCCTACTTGAGTTTTTTTTTTTGGAAAATCAGCAAACAATACGTGCTTTAGTGGGATTCAAACTTGCGACATGAGGTGCAAATCCCACCACATTAACCAACTACGCTAGTCGACTTTCATGGTATAAAATGAGATATCGCGAAAGTGTCCTTATGCTCCCGAGCTCAAATGAGCTCGGTGAACAGTAAAATTGAAAAAAATTCAAAAACAATTCAAAAAAATCTGATTTTTTTGTGACAAATATTAACAAAAGTTTCAAGTGCTTGTAAAAATTTGTCATGGAATCACATTCCTGTCAGGCGTGGCAATAAAACAAATTTAGTGCTCCAAAATGTTTTTGAAAGCAGCATTCTCATAGTACCGATTTTGTTTTTGTTTTTCACGCCTTCTAGGAATGTGATTTCATGACGAATTTTTGCAAGCACTTGAAACTTTTGTCAATGTTTGTCACAAAAAACAGATTTTTTTTTCTATTTTACTGTTCGCCTATGCTCATTTGAGCTCGGGCTCACAAACTTTGCGTCCGCTACATCGCATTTATACAGTATAACATATGCCATTCTTTACGTCCCGGTCCCAATCATTGACGCGCTACACAATGCATTTGTTTTTAGTATACGGTGAACATTTTTCAAATACACACTGAACATTTATAAATATACGGTGATTTTTCTAATGCACACTAAACAAATTTCCTATACACGATGACCATTTTTTACATATAGTGAAGAATTTTCGAATGTACGATGAACCTTTTTTTCTATACGGTGAACTTTTTTTGATTACATGAACAATTTTTGAAAACATGAATAATTTTTGAATTTTGATTGTTTTCTACAAAGAAGCAAACATTTTCTAAAAAATGACAAAATTTGAAATTTTGAACATTTTTGAAGAATTCAAGTTTATGAAAAGCAGAAAGAAAAAAGGAAAGGCAAAAAAAATATAAAAAATGAAAAAGGAAATGAAACAAAAGGTCAGAAAAAGGCGCCCATCTAAACGCTGCCTTCTTCGATGCGACGACGTTTTGACGGTCTCAAACGTCAAATAGGATAGGAGGCATTTCGTACGTCGACTCACAATTTTTGTATGCCATACTTATTAGGCCAGATGGATGTGATACTTATTTTATAAATATTTACATGATGATGAGAATGTTTTGACTCAAGATGTATGTGCGTGAATTTTTCAAAAATCAAGAATCAAAAATTATAAATACATTTTGCTGCCAAGTTTTAGGAAATGGGCTCTGCCGTACCAGTGGCGTAGCTAGGATTTTATGCCAGGGTGGTCCAATTATCATAAAATAAAATTGCACTGCAAATTCAACAAAACAACATATGTGTACAGAATATATCAAAAACATATATCAACTAGGTCTTTCAAATAATTATAAAATTCATTGTTAAGTCTTAAATTTGTGTAAAAGAAGATAACACACCCTATTTGTCCGAATAACGCCTTCTCAAGACCATAAAAGTTCTATTTATCAATTATCAATTGCAAAATATAAAACTAAATCTAGCACTCTCAGGTCTCAGATTAACTTGTTCAAATCTTCATAGCGAGAAATTTATACTTAGAATTTATGAATTAACAGAGAACAAAAAATCTTACTTTAGATTGGAGTGGGGTAGTAGGATGGAAAGTTGAACAATGGTTCTCAACCTACCTAGGTTGTGCTTGCGTGCGTGATTCATCGGCCGCCTGTTTGCCACCGCCGGCAAGTGTCCTTCGCCCAGCCGCCAGTCCGTCGCCCAGCCGCCAGTCCGTCGCCGTCGACGAGTGCCCTGTAGGCCGGCGGATGCCCGCTGGGGGATGCTAGGCGATGGCTGATGGCGCTCGCCGCTTGCTGCTAGGGTTCCAGAACTGCAAAAGGCGAGGGGAATCAGGAACGTCTTCTGGTGTCGATCATTCAGCGCACACACGCAGAGTTGGGCTGAGTTGGGCTTGCTTTTTTTCCATCATTTTATAGACTAGTAGTGTACTGATGGGCTGAATTCCAGGGTGGTCCATGGACCACCCTGGCCACCCTACAGCTACGCCACTGGCCGTTACGGCGTACCTATAGGTTCCAGTAGTCCTCTCCCAGAACCGAAATACCCATCACTCGGAAGATGAACTGCTTCCAGGCACCACGAGATCATTTCGGGGAGCAAAAGCTAATTGGGTGCGATTTAAAGTGGCGTACGTAAAGGTCCGAATCATACGGGTGCATGCATGTAAATCCCCACATGCATTAGAAAACAGCGCGCTGGTTCCTTGCGGCGGTCGGAAACAGCTAGAAGCCCGATGCATATGCATGGCCACTGCTGAATGCCGATACAGCGGCACTTTAGAAACCGCAAAGCAGCGTGCCCGCGACCGCACATGCCCACACAATTGTTTTCCATGATCCAACGAATATTTGGTCACGGTTTAACAACCAAAAGGCCGCTGGAATGGAACACTCCCAACTAAACAATCACCGCCGCCATCACTCCACTTGCAGCCTTGCATTGCAGCAGGGAGGTAGCATAAATATGCCACCGGTTGGCGTCACTGCAGGGCACATCTCAGAGCTACAAGCTTACCAGAGAGCAAGGGACCAAGCAAAGCACATCGAAATACTGAGCAGAGCACTGCAGGGCTTGATCACTCTCCGTCCGGCGGAAGAAGATGGCCAACCGCGGCGGCGCGTTCGCTAATCCGTGTGGAAATGGCGAAGGATCGGGAGGACTCCGACGACGAAGCCTGCCGAGGCGGGGGCAGATCAAGGCGAGGATAGCGTCTTCCGCCGTGCACTCCGTCGCCGCGGTGCTCCTGAGAGCTGTAGGAAGACATCGGCTCGTTCTGAGGCGTGAGCTTGGTTCGACGAGTAGTCCTGTTAGGTGAATGCATATCCTCTGTTTCTTCTAGTTCTTTTTTCCTTTTCACGGGGAAGTACTGCTCTTTCTAAGTTGTAAGACAATGGCGAAGTAATCCAGGGCCAAAACACGTCGTGCTTTGTCGGCGTACAGTACTCTTACCGCAAAAGAAAAGAATGTATGGAGTCGCCAGTTTGCTGCAGAGTTCGTGGGACTTTGACTACAGAGAGTGAGGGAGAGAGTGGGCCGAATTTCATGTTAATTGGATAAGCAAGTGGGCTAAATTGCTGCACGCTCTGCAATGCAATGCAAAGTTTTTTTTTAATGAGAAACACCTATGACTTTATTCATCCTCGCCACCATTACAAGTACACTGTTTTTGATCCACGATCCAAGAAATTACAAAGTAACTCCTACAACTAAGAATTATAACGAAATTTAGGCCTCCTTTGGTTCACAGGGTAGGAAAAATCATAGAAATAGGAAATGAGATGACATGTATCTCAAATCCTATGAGTAGGAATAGGAAAGAAGATGCCATTTGATTCACATCATACGATTTTTTCATTGAGTCTAGGCTAATGTTTATTTTCCTATAAAATATGGAGGATATGAAGAATTTCTTCATAAGAATATGATTCCATTCCTACAAACCAAAGGGCTCTAAAGGATTATTTTCTATAGAAATCTTATCCTATGAAATTCCTATAAGATTTCTCTAAACCAAAGAAGGCCTCATTGGATAAATCGTCTCCATAGTATCGATCTTTGCAAGACGAAAAACTACCAATACTTTAGTGAAGAGACCACATTTGGACTGGACCAACCACTCGTTTCCCTGCACGAATTTGGTTAATGATTACCGTGGAAGGTTTCTGAAAGCCGCCTGAGTCGCCCGTCCGAAAAAATGGGAAGCTGTGAGCAATGAGTGTACTTGGGCCGGGGATGATCCCCTAAGAATACAACCGTCAAACCACGTAATCTTCACCGTAACGCTGAGCAAAGATTCCAACCAAACAAAGAGTCAGACCAACAAAAGCAACATTACACTTCCTTCATGAAAAAGAAGGCCCTAGCCATGCTAAGGAGAGCCCAAGGGCTGCTGAGGGAGTTATGGGCTGAGGGGTCCTCGGGGCGTCGGCCCATCGAATATGGGCCGAACTGGTGAAGCCGCATAACAACAGGAGATCTATGAAGTCGTGGTGTGCCCTCCAAGTTAAGGATAGGCAAGATCTGCTTACTCCTTGTTGTAATCTATCTTCGATAACCCTAGCCTTATTGGTGTCTATATAAACCAAGGGTTGTTGTCTTTAGGGATAGAGCTACATATATCATCTCATCACCTAGGGTTTAGCTCATGCTGATCTCGGGGTAGATCTACACTGTAACCGTATTATACATCCAATATAATCAAGCAGGACGTAGGGTTTTACCTCTTTGAGAGGGCCCGAACCTGGGTAAACATTATGTTCATCTTCCCTAGTTCCCCATCAATCTCAGATCCACAGCTTGGGACCCCTACCCCGAGGTCTGCCGGTTTTGACACCGACATTGGTGCTTTCATTGAGAGTTCCGTTGTTGGATCGCCCAAAGGATCGATGGCTCGCCTGATCATAGGAACATGCATCGAATCCAGGGACTTCTTCGTCCCCGGTCAACTCTTTGCGTTCGGTAGCATCGCGTTGCACGCCGACCCGACTGGTCGTTTGGATTAGATCGACAACTTTGCTCCTGAACACCGAATTTGATTCGGTAATTTGGAATATGTTGCGGACACGCGGGGTGATCTGATCTTTGTTGGATTCAGCGTCCCCACTCGCACCCTCGCAGGACTCCTCGTGCCCGCTCGGTAGTCCTCCTCCGACCCGATCTACAGATCGATCCCAACGCCCCGAACAGTTTCAAGCCAGGAGGGCTCCACTTCAAGCGGTGGTCAAGCTCCACCTTCGGCCAGATCTCTCATACCTGCGGAGGGACTATCCCCGACCTTCAAGGCAGAATCAGGAGGCGGAGCCAGGAGCCAATCTTGCTGAGCCTTTCTATCACAATGCTCCTCCGGCCCAGAGTCCTTGTGACGAACCGGCAACCGATGGCCAGGGGTCACCCCCGGCTTGAAACGTCTAAATCTCAAATCCCAGCGTGGAAACCACACGCGAAAATCAAAGCATGTCCCAAGTCTCCAATGACAATCCGGACCCCTCAAGGATCCGACACCACATCATGAGCTCAGCTTGGCCTATGAAACCAAGGACCAGCCAGGGCACAGTCTGCCCCCACCCTGCTACAACGGAATTTGGCCTACAACCCTCGAATTCGGCAACCCTTGCTATGTTAAACGAGGCACTAGACCGAATCCAAAAATCTCCATCCAAGAGGACCTGCCCTGAGCCCACAATCATCAACCCTTTGAAACGAACCATAGGGAATTTTACGTCCCACCCACCCCCCACTTGGTAGCCACTATCGATGATTTAACTGATATGCTAGACTATAATTCGGAGAACACCGAATACAGGGACGAGGATGGCGGAGCCACGGCTAGCACCGATGATGCCCCCCTGTCACCAGCCGCTGGTTAGCCACGTCCATCTACGATATTTACATGGTGGACACCCCCAAGGGCGGCGATGGCACTCCCAATCAGGACCAAGACAAGCCCGGAGATGAGCCGCCTTAACGCTGAAGACAACGTCGTTGATCAAAGCCACGTCAAAGCCATCGAGCAACATGGACTCTGCGGAGAACGACACCGCGAACTACCCGGATGACCTCGCCGGAGCCGCAGCCAACGAACATCATCAGGATGACCCCCCGGGGTAGGAGGACCCGCTCAACCTAGAAAAACCTGATGACTCCAAAGACAGCAACTACCTCCCACCCTCTGAGGAGGAGGACAATCTCGGGGATGACCATTCCATCGTCCCCGAAGACGCGCTGGATCAGGAACAGTTCAAACGAAGGCTCCTAGCCACCGCCCGTAGCCTAAAGAAACAAAAGTGTGGAATCAAGGCTGAACAGGACACCCTCAACAATCGATCGACCAAAGTCCTAGCCACCGAAGAAGGGTACGACTGCGAACAGCCAATCAAAAGTTATCCCAAGTGAAGATTGTTGCCGTAATTCGACGACGACGCCATAGAGCCCATGTGTCTGACATACACACGCGCCAAACAGCCGGACCACCCCCCTAGAGGGCAGGACAGAGAAACTGGCGAGGCCGAACACCCCGCCCCACCTCGTTGTTACGGCAAGGATCAAGTGCGGCCCACCTACGAATACGACCTCCGGCACGACCTAGACGCTTGAGGAGGCCGTACCAGGTCCATCTTCGGACCCAGAGAAGACCCACCCACTCATCTGTAAGGATACTGCCATTGGGTGAACCGAAATGATAGAGTCTGGGAGGAGCAGTGGACTCGGATGACCGAACACCTCCAATGCGATGTAGCCCGAGTCCTGGCGCTGCACACCCCCTGTGCTTCATAGAGAGGGTAATGCAACACTAATTCCCACAAGGCTTCAAGCCTGTGAAAATCAAACCATATGACATAACCACAGACCCGACCGTATGGATAGAGGATTTCCTCCTCCACATTCACATGGTGGGAGGAGATGACCTCCACGCCATCAAATATCTGCCACTAAAGCTTAAAGGACCAGCTTGATGCTGGTTGAACAGCCTTCCCGAAGACTCTATACGCTGTTGGGAAGAGCTAGAGGACGCTTTTCAAGCAAACTTTCAAGGAACCTATGTCCGACCTCCGGATGCGGACGACCTAAACCGCATCACACAACAGCCCGGCGAATCTCCCCAACAATTTTGGAACCAATTCTTGACCAAGAAGAATCAGATTGTCGACTGTCCAGATGCCGAAGCCTTTACCGCTTTCTAGCACAGTTTCAAGGACGAATGGATCATAAGACAACTCAGCCAGGATAAACCAAGAACTATGGCAGCCCTTACTTCTCTCATGACCCACTTTTGCGCGGGGGAAGACATTTGGCTCGCTAGTAAAAACACCAACCCCGACACACCTGGTACCTCCGAGGTTCGGGACGCTAATGGAAAGTTGTGACATAGAAAGAGTAAACGTTGCCACAATGACGACGAAGGCGAGGATACATTAGTAAATGTCAGGTTCAGAAATCTGATGTCCTGACCGCAAAAGAAAGCCCCTAAAGGCAATGGTGACGTCCCATCCAGATTAAATACAATTCTGGATAGGCCCTGCCAGATCCACGACGCATCAGAGAAGCCCGCCAACCACTCTAACTGTAACTGTTGGGTGATCAATAGGCCGACAAGCTCACAACCGAAGACTCGGGCGAAAGCCCACGAAGCGAGGACGATGATGAGCCCCGCAGGCCGAATAATGGAGGCCAGAAACCCTTCCCTTCCGAGGTTAAGACGTTGAACATGATCTATGCAACCCACATACCAAAGAAGGAGAGGAGGCGAGCGCTGTGAGACGTATATGCCGTTGAGCCCGTAGTGCCAAAGTTCAATCCATGGTCAGCCTGCCCGATCACTTTCGATCACAGGGACCACCCGACCAGCATACGCCATGGAGGGCTGCAGACTTAGTGCTTGACCCCATCATCGATAGATTCCACCTCACTAGAGTCCTAATGGACGGGGACAGTAGCCTCAATCTGATATACGAAGACACAGTGAGGAAGATGGCGATCAATCCATCAAGGATCAAACACAGTAATACCACCATCAAGGGGGTCATTCTGGGAGTAGAGGCCCGCTGCACAGGCACTGTGACACTTGAAGTAGTGTTTGGCTCTTCAGACAACTTTCGAAGCGAAGACTTGATCTTCGACATTGCACCCCTTCGCAGCGGCTATCACGCCCTCCTCGGCCGAACGACGTTTGCTAAATTCAATGCTGTCCCGCATTACGCGTAACTCAAGTTGAAGATGCCCTGTCCTTCGGACGTCATAACTATCAACGGCAACACAGAACGCTCACTTCGGACTGAAGAGCGCACTACGGCCCTAGCGGCAGAAGACCAAACCGGCCCATACGGGTCCCGTTACCGACTGATACGTTCATTTTGCATCATGCTTTTATATCAATATTTATTGCATTATGGGTTGTTATTACACGTTATATCACAATACTTATGCCTTTTCTCTCTTATTTTATAAGGTTTACATGAAGAGGGAGAATGCCGGTAGCTGGAATTCTGGACTGGAAATGGAGCAAATATTAGAGACCTATTCTGCATAGCTCCCAAAGTCATGAAACTCCACGGAGATCAGTTTTGGAATATATTAAAAATATTGGGCGAAGAAAGCACCAGAGGGGGCCCACCAGTTATCCATGAGGTGGAGGGCACGCCCTACCCCCCTGGGCGCGCCCCCTGCCTCGTGGGCCTCCTGGCAGGCCTTCGACTTAGATCTTCTGCTATATGGTGTCTTTTACCCTGGAAAAATCAAAGAGAAGCTTTCGGGGTGAAGCGCCGTCGTCTCGAGGCGGAACCTAAGCAGGACCAATCTAGGGCTCCGGCGGAGCTGTAGTGCCGGGGAAACATCCCTCCGGGAGGGGGAAATCACTGCCATTGTCATCACCATTGATCCTCTCATCGAGAGGGGGTCAATCTCCATCAACATCTTCACTAGCACATCTCCTCTCAAACCCTAGGTCATCTCTTGTATCCGATCTTTGTCTCAAAACCTCAGATTGGTACCTGTGGGTTGCTAGTAGTGTTGATTACTCCTTGTATTTAATGCTAGTTGGTTTATTCGGTGGAAGATCATATCTTAGATCCTTAATGCTTATTAATACTCCTTTGATTATGAACATGAATATGCTTTGTGAATAGTTATGTTTATTCCTGAGTACATGGGAGAAGTCTTGTTATAAGTAATCATGTGAATTTGGTATTCGTTCGATATTTTGATGAGATGTATGTTGTCTCTCCTCTAGTGGTGTTATGTGAATGTTGACTACATGACACTTCACCATTGTTTGGGCCTAGGGGAAGGCATTGGAAAGTAATAAGTAGATGATGGATTGCTAGAGTGACAGAATCTTAAACCCTAGTTTATGCTTAGCTTTGTAAGGGGCTGACTTGGATCCATATGTTTCATGCTATGGTTAGGTTTACCTTAATTCTTCTTTCGTAGTTTAGGATGCTTGCGAGAGGGGTTAATCATAAGTGGGAGGCTTGTCCAAGTAAGTACAACACCCAAGCATAGGTCCACCCACGTATCAAATTATTGAAGTAACGAACGCGAATCATATGAGCATGATGAAAATTAGCTTGACGATAATTTCCATGTGTCCTTAGGAGCGCTTTGCTTTATATAAGATTTCATCCAAGCTTGTCCTTTGCTATAAAAAGGATTGGGCCACCTTGCTGCACCTTGTTTACCTTTGTTACTTATTACCCGTTATGAATTACCTTATCCCAAAACTATATGTTACCGATAATTTCGGTGCTTGCAGAGAATACCTTACTGAAACCGCTAGTCATTTCCTTCTGCTACTCGTTGGGTTTGACACTCTTACTTATCGAAAGGACTAAGATAGATGCCCTATACTTGTGGGTCATCAAGACTCTTTCCTGCCGCCGTTGCCGGGGAGTGAAGCGCCTTTGGTAAGTGGAATTTGGTAAGGAAACATTTATATTGTGTGCTGAAATTTATTGTCACATGTTACTATGGAAAATAATCCTTTGAGGGGCTTGTTTGGAGTATCTTCACCCCGACCAGAAGTGCAAAGAGTTGCTCCTCAACCTACTGAACCTACTGAAAATATTTACTTTGAAATTCCTCTGGGTATGATAGAGAAACTGCTAGCTAATCCCTATATAGGAGATGGAACATTACATCCCGATATGCACCTAATCTATGTGGATGAAGTTTGTGGATTATTTAAGCTTGCAGGTATGCCCGAGGATGTTGTCAAGAAGAAGGTCTTCCCTTCTTTGAGGGGAAAGGCATTGACATGGTATAGGCTATTGGATGATATTGGATCATGGAACTACAACCGATTGAAATTGGAATTTCGTCAGAAGTTTTATCCTATGCATATGGTTCATCATGATCAGAATTATATATATAATGTTTGGCCTCGTGAAGGAGAAAGTATCGCTCAAGCTTGGGGGAGGTTTAATTCAATGTTATATTCATGCCCCAATCATGAGCTCTCAAGAGAAATTATTATTCAAAACTTTTATGCTCGGCTTTCTCATAATGATCGCTTCATGCTCGATACTTCTTGTACTGGTTCTTTTATGATGAAGACTACTGAATTCGAATGGGACTTATTGGAAAGAATTAAACGCAACTCTGAAGATTGGGAACTCGATGAAGGTAAGGAGTCAGGTATAACCCCTAAGTTTGATTGTGTTATATCTTTTATGGATACCGATGCTTTTCGTGAATTTAGCACTAAATATGGACTTGACTCTGAGATAGTAGCTTCTTTTTGTGAATCAGTTGCTACTCATGTTGATCTCCCTAAGGAGAAGTGGTTTAAATATCATCGTCCCATTGAAGTGAAAGTAGTACAACCTATTAAAATTGAAGAAGAAACTATTACTTATAATGTTGATCCTATTATTCCTACTGCTTATATTGAGAAACCACCTTTCCCTGTTAGAATAAAAGATCATGCTAAAGCTTGAATTTGGTTCGTAAGAGTAATACTAGAAAACCTACACCCCCTGAGCAAATTAAAGTTGAACCTAGTATTGCTATGGTTAAAGATCTCTTGGTCGATAATATTGATGGGCATGTTATTTATTTCTATGGTAAAGCTGCTAGAATTGATAAACCCGATACTAAAGGTAAACATAGACCTGTTGTTGGCATGCCTGTTGTTTCTGTTAAAATAGGAGATCATTTTTATCATGGCTTATGTGGTATATATGGGTGCTAGTGTGAGTGCAATACCTTATACCTTATATAAAGAAATTATGCATGATATTGCACCTGCTGAGATAGAAGATATTGTCGTTACTATTAAGCTTGCCAATAGAGATACTATTTCACCGGTTGGGATTGTTAGAGATGTTGAAGTTTTGTGTGTGAAATAAAATACCCTACTGATTTTCTTGTTCTTGCTTCCCCACAAGATGACTTTTGTCCCATTATATTTGGTAGACCCTTCTTGAATACTGTTAATGCTAAGATAGACTGCGAAAAGGATATTGTTACTATTGGCTTAGGGGATATGTCTCATGACTTTAATTTTGGTAAATTTAGTAGACAACCCCATGATAAAGAATTGCCTAGTAAGAATGAAATTATTGGTCTTGCTTCTATTGCCATGCCTCCTAATGATCCTTTCCAACAATACTTGCTAGACCATGAAAATGATATGTTTATGAATGAAAGAAGGGAAATACACGAAGTATTCTTTAATCAGGGACCTATTTTGAAACACAATTTGCCTGTTGAAATCCTAGGGGATCCTCCTCCACCCAAGGGAGATCCCGTGTTTGAGCTTGACCAATTACTTGATACTCTTAAATATGCTTATCTTGATGAAAAGAAGATATATCAGGTTATTATTAGTGCTAACCTTTCAGAGCATGAAGAAGAGAAATTATTGAAAACTCTGAAGAAGCACCGTGCTGCTATTGGATATACTCTTGATGATCTTAAGGGCATTAGTCCCACTCTATGCAAGCACAAAATTAAATTGGAGAAAGATGCTAAACCAGTTGTTGATCATCAACGACGTTTAATCCTAAGATGAAAGAAGTGGTAAGAAATGAAATACTAAAGCTTCTGGAGGCAGGTATAATTTATCCTATTGCTGATATCAGTGGGTAAGCCCCATTCATTGTGTCCCTAAGAAGGGAGGTATTACGGTTGTTCCTAATGATAAGAATGAATTGATCCCACAAAGAATTGTTACAGGTCATAGAATGGTAACTGATTTCCGTTAATTAAATAAAGCTACAAGAAAAGATCATTACCCTCTACCTTTTATTGATCAAATGCTAGAAAGACTATCCAAACATGCACATTTTTGCTTTCTATATGGTTATTCCAGTTTCTCTCAAATACCTGTGTCAAAAGAGGATCGGGAAAATACCACTTTTACTTGCCCTTTCGGTACTTTTGCATCTAGACGTATGACTTTTGGATTATGCAATGCACCTGCTACCTTTCAAAGATGTATGACTGCTATATTGTCTGACTTCTGTGAAAATATTGTTGAGGTTTTCATGGATGATTTCTCCGTTCACGGACCTTCTTTTGATAATTGCTTAAGCAACCTTGATCGAGTTTTGCAGAGATGCGAAGAAACTAATCTTGAATTGGGAGAAGTGCCACTTTATGGTTAGTGAATGTATTGTCTTGGGGCATAAAATTTCTGAAAGAGGTATTGAAGTTGATAAAGCTAAAGTAGATGCTATTGAAAAGATGACGTGTCCTAAAGATATCAAAGGTATAGGAAGTTTCCTTGGTCATGCTGGTTTCTATAAGAGGTTTATTAAAGACTTCTCTAAAATTTCTAGGCCTCTCACCAATCTCTTGCAAAAAGATGTTCCTTTTGTTTTTGATGATGATTGTGAAGAAGCATTTGAAATACTTAAGAAAGCCTTGATTTCTGCACCTATTGTTCAGCCACCTGATTGGAATTTACCCTTTGAAATTATGTGTGATGCTAGTGATTATGCTATTGGTGCTGTACTAGGACAAAGAGTTGATAAGAAATTGATATTATCCAATATGCTAGTAAAACTCTAGACAGTGCCCAGAGAAATTATGCTACTATTGAAAAAGAATTTTTAGCAGTTGTATTTGCTTGTGATAAGTTCAGACCTTATATTGTTGATTCCAAAGTAACTGTTCACACTGATCATGCTACTATTAAATACCTTATGGAAAAGAAAGATGCTAAACCTAGACTTATTAGATGGGTAGTCTTGCTACAAGAGTTTGATTTGCATATTATTGATAGAAAGGAAGCTGAGAACCCCGTTGCAGACAATTTGTCTAGGTTAGAAAATGTTCTTGATGACCCACTACCTATTGATGATAGCTTTCCTGATGAACAATTAGCTGTCATAAATGCTTCTTGTACTGCTCCATGGTATGCTGATTATGCTAATTACATTGTTGCTAAATCTATACCACCTAGTTTCACATACCAGCAAAAGAAAAAGTTTTTCTATGATTTAAGACATTACTTTTGGGATGACCCACACCTTTATAAAGAAGGAGTAGACGGTGTTATTAGACGTTGTCTACCTGAGCATGAACAGGAACATATCCTACACAAGTGTCACTCCGAGGCTTACGGAGGACACCACGTTGAGATAGAACTGCACATAAGGTATTGCAATCTGGTTTTATTGGCCTACTCTTTTCAAAGATGCCCGTAAGTTTGTCTTGTCTTGCAATGAATGTCAAAGAATTGGTAATATTAGTAGACGTCAAGAAATGCCTATGAATTATTCACTTGTTATTGAACCATTTGATGTTTGGGGATTTGATTATATGGGACCTTTTCCTTCCTCTAATGGATATACACATATTTTAGTTGCTGTTGATTACGTCACTAAATGGGTAGAAGCTATTCCAACTAGTAGTGTTGATCATCACACTTCTATTAAGATGCTTAAAGAAGTTACTTTTCCGAGGATTGGAGTCCCTAGATATTTAATGACTGATGGTTGTTCACATTTTGCTTGATGTAACGAATGCGAATCATATGAGCATGGTGAAGATTTGCTTGACGATAATTCCCATGTGTACTCGGGAGCGCTTTGCTTTATATAAGAGTTCGTCCAGGTTTGTCCTTTTCTACAAAAAGGATTGGGCCACCTTGTCGCACCTTGTTTACCTTTGTTACTTATTACCCGTTACGAATTACCTTATCATAAAACTATATGTTGTAGATAATTTTAGTGCTTGCAGAGAATACCTTACTGAAAACCGCTTGTCATTTCCTTCTGCTCCTCGCTGGGTTCGACAATCTTACTTACCGAAAGGACTACAATAGATCCCCTATACTTGTGGGTCATCACCGGCTTGCCGAAAAGGCCGGCGACAACAGTAAACGGGACCAAACCCGTACCCCGTCATGGGAACTCGCATGCGCTCGTCGCAAATAGGAATGCGTGCCACACGACACACCCAAAAATTCGTGTCCCACGTGCCTCGTTAGCACAATTTCGCACTCAAAATACCATGGGCAGCCGTGAGGCATATATCAACAAATCCGAAGCATGTGTCCAGCTGACCCGGACTTCAAAAGTACCTTGTCTTCGGACGACCCGGGGGTCAATTCGGACCCCCCGAGCATAAAGCTCCATCGGCAGGATCCTCGCCCCTCAAGGTTTTAACCAAAGGTCCCAACCTCCACCTCTCAGAAGCAAAGGTGCAGACGTGCAGCAGGCCACAGTTGAGGCTTCGACTCACGCATCAAGGCCCTGCGCAAACCTTTACTCTGTAAAACCTTTTGCTTTCTACAAATAATGTCTTGGCAGTTCGAATTGTACTGTTAGATGTCTTGAGGCTACGAGAAATAATAAAAATGCCCTTTATAGTGTTCGGATATCCGCATCTTGCGATTGTCTCCTTTCCTTTCGATTCTCCCCTCGCTTTTCGAACAGCCGATACGAAACCATGATTAACTAACCTAGAGCTTGAATTAACAATCGGCTCCATGTCCCAAGTGCGACACCGCTTTCCGCTGAGTGCTCGGTATCTTGGTATATGCATTAGTTCCAAACTATGTCTTGGGTCAATAGTTGGGTTGCTCGGCTCCTATGCTTGCCCCTTATGTTCCGCTTGTTCGGCTAAGAGGGCAAAGGGAGAACCCCCACGATTGTACTTCTGGCTAGCCCGGTCAAGTACCTCAGGAGGAGAACGCCGAAAACTGACCGTCATAGTAAGCGCGAACTGGTCAGTGATCCGATGGCGAGGTTTGACTCCAGAAATTGTAGGCGGTTTCGCCATGTCATAGGAAGCACTACTGGAATCAGGATCTTCGCCGTCAGCCAGTTCTTTATCGGCAGCTAGCTGATGGCAAAGACCTTGCAGAAAACTGATGGCAAAGAAAGAGCTGACAACAAAGACAGTGTTTCCCGTCAGTCGCCTCTTTGCTGT
This sequence comes from Triticum dicoccoides, assembly GCF_002162155.2. Taxonomy (NCBI): domain Eukaryota; kingdom Viridiplantae; phylum Streptophyta; class Magnoliopsida; order Poales; family Poaceae; genus Triticum; species Triticum dicoccoides. The sequence goes on along the minus strand of NW_021259468.1, from coordinate 53,294 downwards.
CAGCTAGCTGACGACATAGAGTCTTTGCCGTCGGCTAGAGGATGACAAAGAGGGAGGGTGGCTCACTAGTGAGAGCCACCTAACTTCCACTTTCTTTGCCGTCCGCTAGCAGATGGCAAAGTAACTTTGTCGTCCGCTAGCAAATGGCAAAGAAAGTGGCCAAACGGCCGGTTGCACCACCACCATACGGAGGGTTCAACTTTCGAACCTTATTTCTGTATACTGGCCCCTCCCTCATGGATGGTGTGGAGCAGGAAAGTAACACCACTGATGATCCGCAAGATGAAAGGTATGTTTACTCTGATATCCAAGAAGCTGCTGACGCTCTGATCCATGGTAGACAGACATCTGGCATGCAGTTTGTTCGAGCTCTGGGCAGTTCCCACACAGTTGAGGTTTAGACAGATGAAGGTTTGTCTCTTTTGGATTTCCTCCGGTTGATCTCCTTTGGCAGGTTACTCGCTGCCTTACTGCACCTGACACACCTGGCCAGAATTTGAACTGTGGAGCTCTGCCGCTCAACCCTCGCGCTTTTCTTCTAGCACTCACTGATGCTATCATTTAGGAGAGGCGTGCTGCAGGAGACCACTTTTCTCACCTGAACAATCTTCTCCGCCGTTTCACTGGCCCTATCATTATACCAGCCGAAGTCTGGGTTGACGTTGCTTTTCAGATCCCTATGCTCACCTATGGATCTGATACCCTGATGCAAGACTAATGCTTCAACTCCTCATAGATTAATGCGTTCTTGCCTCCTAAAGTATCTTCTACTGGCACTGAACTTCCCACCGGCACCATAGGGTCTGAATACTTTCAGAACATGGTTTTGGGAGAGAAAGCACAGATTGACACGGCTGGGCTGCGTCGCAGTACTCGCTCCACGAGGTATGACGGCTTCAAAGTGGCGCAAATCACTAATATGAGGAAGACGCAATCCAAGGTCAAACCTAAGGGGGCGCCATCGATTGCAGGTTCCTCTAGGGCGACTGCTCCTTGTAGCAAGCTTATGTTGAACCCATTGGCTAACACCTCCGATGACCTACCGCCTCCAACACCAATTCACCAGCTGCAGTACGTGGGCAATGTCTTATGTGGTGTGCCACCTGATGACCTCACCCCTCAGAAGCTCATGGAGAGTGCTCATGGGGAGGAGACTAAGGAGCTCTAGGAGCTATGCCACCTAATAAACAGTGGAATATCCTGTGCTGGAACGTACGCGGGATGAATTCCGAGAAGAAGCAGCTGGCGATCCGTAATGCAATTGATATTAGTGGCTGTTCCGTAGTTTGCCTTAAAGAAACTAAGCATTCCTGTTTTGATGCTTCGTTTGTTAAACTTTTCTGCCCTAAAAAGTTTGACATCTTTGCTTTTGTGCCTTCCGCCGCGCCTCCGGGGGCCTAATCACTGTGTGGATGAGTTTGGTATTCACTGGTGTCCCAGTGTTTTCTGAATCTTTTGCTCTTAGCGGACTTACTTCTACTCAATCCGCTGATTCGTGGACGCTCATAAATGATTATGGTCCTTGTACGGATCCAAATAGGGTGATGTTTACTTCTTGGCTATTCGATGTTGATATACCACGTGGAGATGATTGGCTCCTCATCGGTGAATTTAACTTCATCAGAGCGCCGGACAACCGTAACAGGGGGGAGGGGACGCTAATGATATGATGCTCTTTAATGAATTCATTCGCAGGTAGTCTCTGGTGGAGCTACCAATCAAAGGGCAATCATACACATGGAGTAATATCCAAAATAACCCCCTGCTTGAGCAACTAGATTGGCACTTCACTTTAGTTGATTGGGCAGTCAAATACCCCAACACAGTAGTGTTGCCCCTGGGTAAATCCACCTCCGATCATGTCCCTTGTTATGTAAGCATTCAGTCCAAAATTCCAAAATCCAAGATATTTCGTTTTGAGGATTTTTGGATCGGGCAGCCTGGCTTCTTTGAGGTTGTCCAACACTCTTGGAACAGACGATGTTATGCCCCAAATGGTGTCGTGATTTTATGTAAAAAACTTAAAAACATGTGTTATGATCTGAAGCAATGGAGTAGGAAGATATCTAAATTGTCGGGCCTGATCAATAACTGCAACAAAACCCTGTTAGAGATTGATGGGTTAGAATAAAGAAGGAGACTGTCTATCCCAGAAACTAACTTTAGGGCAATTTTGAAAAAGCATCTTCTTCATCTGCTGGACTGCAAGAAGCTGTACTGGAAAAAACGATGTACCATCCGATACTTCAAGTTTGGCGATGGCAACACCAAGTTCTTCCACAGAGTGGCGATGAAGCGCTTCAGAAGTAACAACTTGCTTCGCTTCTCTTACCCGACGATTCGATCATCCATGACCATGTGGGAAAAGAGGATGTGCTCTTTCAGATGTACAAAGATAGACTGGGCCACTCCAGTAAGACTGACATGCGTTTTGATTTAAGGAGAATCATCAAGAAAGTGGAGGGGCTCCAAGCCTTGTCTAAACCTTTCACTCGCAAAGAGATTGACCAAGTTGTCAAAGAGCTGCCATCAGACCGCGCCCTCGGACCCGATGGGTTTAGTGGCAGTTTCATAAAGTCCTGCTGGCATATAATCAAAGAGGACTTCTATCGGCTATGTTTTGACTTCCATGTAGGTAACCTTGACCTCGAGAGCTTGACACTGGTTTTATCACTCTCATCCCAAAAACTCAATCCCCAGAGACCGCCAACGACTACCGTCTGATAACACTCTTGAACTGTTGCCTTAAGATCCTGACCAAATTACTAGCTAATCGACTGCAGCGTGTCATCCTCAAGATCATACACCGCAATCAATATGGCTTCCTGAGGGGGAGGTCTATACAGGATTGCGTGGCATGGGCATTCAAATTCATTCACCAATGTCAGTCATCGGGGAAGGAGATAGCTATTCTGAAGCTTGATTTTGCCAAGGCGTTCGATACAATCGAACACGCCCCTATGTTGGAGATTATGAAATGCATGGGGTTCGATGGTCATTGGCTCGGATGGATTAAATGCCTATTCTCGATGGCCAAATCCGTGATCCTCCTCAATGGAACTCCGGGTAGACAATTCTTTTGTTTGTAAGGTGTGCGCCAGGGTGATCCACTATCGCCGCTCATTTTTGTGTTGGCGGCAAATCTCCTGCAAGCTGCCATCAATGATGCTTTTTGGACGGGCACCCTGCAGCTCCCTATTCCAATGCCGGATAGTGACTACCTCATCATCCAGTATGCCGACGATACGATCCTTGTGATGCCTGCAGACCACTCCAAAGCGGAAACGATCAAGAGCATTCTTCAAGATTATGCAGCATCGGTGGGCCTGCGCATTAACTTCCAAAAATCAACTTTGATCACTGTCAATGCTTCTGCGTAATCGACCTCGAGGCTTGCTCAGATTTTCGGGTGCGCGACTGGGTCCATGCCATTCACGTACCTGGGGCTGCCTATGGGCACTACCCGACCGACTGTGACTGATCTCATGCCTCTCGTTGCGTCGGTCGAGCGAAAACTCTCCCCGGCGACCGCCTTGTTGGATCTTGGATCAAAACTCACATTGGTAAATTCGGTGATCACTTCTCTTATGATATACGCCATGTGCTCCATCAAGATCTCCCCAAAAGTTCTTGATCATCTTGATAAACTCTGGAGGTACCGCCTTTGGGCCAAGAGCTCGGATGATGGCACAAAGGCCGTCTCCCTGGCTGCATGGGAGCTGGTCTGCCGCCCCAAGAACAAAGGCGGGCTGGGAGTGATTGATCTCAAGATTCAAAATCAAGGCTTGCTCCTGAAGATGATGCACAAATTCTACGATCGCATGGATTTGCCCTGGGTCAAACTGGTCTGGTCGGCATACTATGTGGACTCCATACCGCATGCAGTCGACCCTTGTGTCTCGTTCTCGTGGCGAGACGTCATGCAGCTGGCGCCGATCTATTGTGGGATCACAACGGTGCAAGTGGGTGATGGTAGCATGACTCTTTTCTGGAAGGACATGTGGCACGGTAGTATTCTATCAGACAGTCACCCTCGGTTATACTCGTTTGCCAAGAATGAGGATGTGTCTATACGCGAGCTTCTAACTGCGCCTGCCCTAGGCCAAAACTTCAATCTCCCACTCTCAATGCAGGCTAGGGGCGAACTGCAGGATCTCCAAACCAGCCTGGTAGAGGTGGAGTTGACAGATGCCAGGGATGGCTGGAGTTATGTTTGGGGCTCTGAAGACTCCCAGTCCAGTAAATTCTACCTCCACCGCTTTCGCGACGAAGTGGTGGACAAAGGCTTCGAGTGGATCTGGAAATCCAAGTGCACCAACAAATGGAAGGTCTTTGCGTGGCTCCTGCTAGCCGACAGACTAAACACACGCAATTTATTGAAGAGGAAGGGCATGAAGCTCAGGGATGATGACTACACCTGCTTTCTGTGCTCCACCCGCGTAGACGAAATGGTAGAACATATTTTTTTTCGAGTGGGAGTTAAGTAAACTGTGCTGGGGGGAGTTGGGAATCTCGTGGCCAGCGGGAGGCAATAGGCTGCAGCTTGTGCATGCAGCGAGGGACGTGTGGATGCAGCCCATGTTCATGGAAATCTTCATCGTGGTGGCTTGGAGCATCTGGAAAGAGCGTAACAACAAACACTTCAGAGGGATCGTTCCTTTGAGGAGTGGATGACGCTAGAGATTCCAAGGTGATTTTGGAATGATGAAAGACCGTGTGAAAGAAGCCCTGTGGCCTTTTATTGAGCAGGTGGTCGGTTCGATCTAACCTGCTGTGTGGTGTGCTTTTACGACACTTGTACCTCTCCTATACCCTTGGTATATAGGAACACTCATACTCTTTAGTCCCATGTAGACTTCCTTATGTAACTTTGTGCTTGCTGATGCAATATAAAAGTCAGTGAGGGGTCCCCCACGGTGGGCGCCAACTGTCATGGTTCTAAGTCTGATAGTAGTGTAGGGGGTAGGTATGGAGAGGCAAGATCTTAGCTATGGAGTAGTTGTATACGCAAGGGATTTACGAGTTCAGGCCCTTCTCGGAGGAAGTAACAGCCCTACGTCTCGGAGCCCGGAGGCGGTTGACTGGATTATATGCGTATGAGTTACAGGGGTGCGAACCCCTTACACTGAGGAGGGGGTGGCTTATATAGAGTCCGCCAGACTCCTCCGGCCCTCAGTTATGCAGTGTTTAAGATACATTAAGGCTGGGCGTTACTGGTAACGCTATACATAAAGTGTTGTGATGACCATAAAAGCTACTTAATGACCGACCATTAGCGTGCAGAGTGACTTTAGATCTTCTGGCTGTCAAGTGGTTGGCTTCATGGTCGAGTGGTTGGCTTCATGGTCGAGTGTCTTCGAGTCAGTTGAGTGGAACACTTCTGGGTCGATTGAGGTGGTTTCTTCTAGAGATGTCCTTGGGTAGGGTAGTTTGGACAGGTCCATGACCCTAGCCTAGGTACATAGCTTCATCATTAGCCCCCGAATGGATCGAGGTTTGAGTGGGGAAAGAGTTGAGAACTCTTCCAACCCATTTCTCGTGCTATGAGTATGTCTTGTTCTGGATCAATGAACTTTAGGTGACGGCATCAACTTCTTTTTCAGTCGCCTTGATCCATTCTTTGTATCCGTCGAGTGAATTTCTTTACTTGAAAAACTCCTAGTGACGATGTGGAGGGGATCCTCCATCTGACAAGTTGTTCTGCTGCCCATGGATTTCGTGGGATTCGAATTTTGGGAAGCGCGCGAGACGGAGCAAGGCCGCAGTAATCGGATGGGATAAGGCAGGGACGCCTTGATCTCCGTGCCACCTTTTTCTCCACGTATCACGCACGCGACTGTTGCGGGATTTGACAGGATCGCCCGGGCCTACCGGTCAGCCACTCAGAAGTAACCTTATATAAGGCGCCGGACGGGGGTTTTTGAACAGTGCACTCTCATTTCCTCCTCTCTTCCCCAGAGTCATCCGCCTCGTTCGCTTCCATCCCAGTGCCGCTGCCCCGTGCGCGTCCCGCCAGCGACGACGGTGAAAGATAAGACAGCGGCCCTGGAGCGGGCGAAGAAGGCGATGGCAAAGGCAAAGGGAAGGGTGACCAGTCGGGGCAGATCTTCATCGAGGGCCGGCCTGCCGCAGGGCTGGATCCAGGGCGACTGGATCCGCTCGATGATCCGTCAAGCGGATCTGGATGACTTGGTCGATGGAGGACTGATCACCCACGAATCGGCGCGGCTCCCGGGGAAGGAGTCCGAGCCGCAACCTCAGGAGGGTGAGTGCGTTCTCTTGGCCACCCATGTCGACCGTGGGTTTTCTTTGCCGCCTCACCCTTTCTTTCGGGGATTTTTGAATTTCTTCGGGGCACAACTCCACCACTTCACACCCAACACCATCGTGTATCTCGCTGCTTTCGTGTCTTTGTGCAAGAATTTCTTGGGTTGCGGGCCTCATTGGGGTCTTTTCAAGCACATCTTCACCTGTTGCTCCCAGACGGTGAAAAAGGCCAATCCGAGTGACGAGAGAACCCAAGTGATTCAGATGTGTGGGGGTCTTGGGGTTCAGTTGAGAGGAAAAAGCGCCTTTCCGACCATGACCCTACCTGAGGGAGTCCTGGACTAGGGGGTGTCCGGATAGCCGAACTATCATCATCGGCCGGACTCCAAGACTATGAAGATAGAAGATTGAAGACTTCGTCCCGTGTCCGGATGGGACTTTCCTTGGCGTGGAAGGCAAGCTTGGCGATACGGATATATAGATCTCCTACCATTGTAACCGACTTTGTGTAACCCTAGCCCTCTCCGGTGTCTATATAAACCGGATGGCTTTAGTCCATAGGACGAACAACAATCATACCATAGGCTAGCTTCTAGGGTTTAGCCTCCTTAATCTCGTGGTAGATCCACTCTTGTAACACACATCATCAATATTAATCAAGCAGGACGTAGGGTTTTACCTCCATCAAGAGGGCCCGAACCTGGGTAAAACATTGTGTCCCTTGTCTCCTGTTACCATCCGCCTAGACGCACAGTTCGGGACCCCCTACCCAAGATCCGCCGGTTTTGACACCGACATTGGTGCTTTCATTGAGAGTTCCTCTGTGCCATCACCATCAGGAAGGATGCCTTTTCCCGTCTTTAAAGATGGCACCGTCGTCAAGGGAGCTTTGGCCGCCGGCCAGACTATCCGGCTAGGCGGTTTTCTTATGACCGCCTGTTTGGCCACCGCTCCGACAATGACCTCTTGGGTCATTAAAAGCGATCTTCACGTCAGCTCGGAATTCGCCGAGCAGCTAGATCCGATTGAGCTCTCCTCCGTAAATGAGCTCTTGGATCGCATCGCCGCCCTGGGAGTCGCTACCGACTACGATCAGATTGGGCTCAAAACCGATCTGAGAGAAATTAACTCTCCCCAGGTTACCCACCACGTTGTTGTGGTAGAGGAACAGTGCGGCGATTCTTCTTCTTCTATATTAACTCTCCCGAGATCCCTCGTGAAGAAAGCGCGATTTCAATTTTCTGCAACAATTGCATGGACAAGGGAATCATAAACGCCATCAGTCGTCGAGAAGTTACACGCTTCACCGACCTAGCGACCATCGTACAAAAACACTGCGCGATGGAGAGTGCCTGGAAAACCGAAACTAGGTTTTGGGACAACCCGGCCCTGAATACAACCCTAGTCCGAAATAAAAGGGTGCGTCATACTCAAGCACCTGGGTTAAAAACCAAAAAGCAAAAAACCCCTAAAGGGTACGAAACCGTACTGGAGGGATGGCTCAACGGACCCTGCAAAATCCACACTACGGAGGGCGCCACTCCAACACATAGCCTTCGAGCATGTTGGATACTACGGCAGGTGGCCAAAAGTGGCGAAGGCTTTTTAGCCCCGGGCAACCAGCCCAGCAGTACCAGTACGGTATTAACAGTCTTCGAGACTTTCGCATCAAATAACATGCGGAAACGAACAATCCACATCCTTGCCGAAGTCTACCAAGTAGCAACAACAAATCCATGGAGCGACACGGCTATCACCTTCAATGCCAGCGACGAACCTAAATTCCGAACAGCTAGAGCACCAGCCACATTGGTCCTCAGTCCGATAGTGGACGGCTTTCGTCTTACCAAGGTACTCATGGATGGCGGCAGTGGATTAAACCTCATCTACGAGGAAACCCTTCAAAAAATGGAAATTGACTGGAGCCGCATTGAGCGAAGCAGCACAACCTTCAGGGGAATAATCCCTAGTCAAGAAGTACGCTGCACAGGAAAAATCACACTAGATGTAGTGTTCGGCTCACCGGACAATTACAGGTCCGAAGAGGTCACGTTCCAAGTGGCCCCATTCGGCAGCGGATATCACGCTTTGTTAGGGCGAGAGGCATTCACAATCTTCCAAGCTATACCCCATTATGGCTACATGAAGCTCAAAATGCCTGGACCCAATGGAATAATCACTCTCGCCAGTGATCCAGATACAGCACTCCGCGCTAAAAATAAGACAGTGCACTGGCCCTAGAGGCATTATCCAAAGCCCTAGCGGCAGAGGAACTAACTGCGCTGCGCTCTACGGTGGATAGGGACGATGTGATACTCGATAAGAGGTCCAAGTCTACCTCTTTTAAACCAGCAGACGAAATAGTCAAATTTCAGGTCCATCCAACGGACCCCACAAAGACGGCCTCCATCGGGGCACAATTAAATCCTGATGTAGAAGCCGCACTACGAGAATTCCTTCGGGGAAATTGGGACATTTTTGCCTGGCACCCTTCAGACATGCCTGGAATCCCACGCAGGCTGGCAGAGCACAGCCTAAATATCCTAAAAGGATTCAAGCCAGTCAAACAAGCTCTTCGGCGATTTTCTGAACCCAAAAGATAGGCAATGGGAGAGGAGCTAGCCAAACTCTTAGAAGCCGGATTCATCAGAGATATAAAACATCCGGACTGGCTAGCCAATCTAGTAATGGTACCAAAAAAGGACAAATCATGGCGCCTCTGCGTCGATTTCAAAGACCTTAACAAGGCCTGTCCAAAGGACCCTTTCCCTCTCCCTCGCATCGACCAAATCATCGATGCTACCGCAGGGCACGATTCATTGTGCTTCCTCGATGCATACTCCGGATACCATCAAATCAAGATGGCGGAGAAAGACCAGGCCGCTACAGCATTCATTACTCCATATGGGCCATTCTGCTTCAACACAATGCCCTTCGGACTCAAAAACGCCGGCGCAACATATCAGCGCATGATTCAGACATGTCTGGCTACCCAGATAGGCAAAACAGTAGAGGCATACGTAGACGATGTGGTCGTCAAGACCAAACACGTTGAAACTCTAGTAGACGACTTGAGGGTGACATTCGACAACCTCCGAGCATATGACATTAAGCTCAACCCAGAAAATGTGTCTTCGGAGTACTAGCCGGAAAGCTCTTGGGCTTCATTGTATCCGGTAGAGGAATTGAAGCAAACCCAGCCAAGATCCGAGCTCTGTCACAATTGGATATCCCAAAAGACCTCAAGCAAATACAAAAACTAACTGGATGCGTAGCGGCTTTAAGTCGCTTCATCTCCCGTTTGGGAGAAAAGGCTCTGCCCCTCTATCGCCTCCTCCGGCGCACCGAACACTTCGGATGGACGGATGCTGCCACGGCCGGACTCGAAGAAATAAAGGCCATACTGGCAACAAATCCGGTCCTGGCCGCGCCCAACCTGGGCGAACCTATGTTATTATATATCACAGCAACACATCAAGTTGTCAGTGCGGTACTCGTCGTCGAACGAGAAATTGAAGGGCACAGATTCCCTCTTCAAAAACCAGTGTACTACGTATCCACTATCTTAACTCCATGCATGTCCCGGTACGCACATTATCAAAAGATAGCGCATGCGGTGTTCATGGCACCCGGAAGCTGCGACACTACTTTCAAGAGTGTTCCATAACGGTGGCCTCCGAAGTACCTCTCAACGATATTATAAACAATCGCGACGCAACGGGCAGGATTGCAAAATGGGCCATTGAGCTCTTACCATTTGACATAACCTACAAACCACAGCGAGCTATAAAGTCGCAGGTTCTGGCTGACTTCGTCGCTGAATGGACCGAAGCCGAACTCCCTAAAGAGTACGACGCGTACTCCAATTGGATCATGCATTTCGACGGATCCAAAATGTTGGCTGGCTTGGGGGCTGGCGTCGTCTTGACGTCCCCAACTGGAGACACAATCCAATACGTACTTCAAATAATTTACATGGACTCCAACAACGCAGCCGAATACGAGGCCCTTCTACATGGCCTCCGGATGGCAATCTCCATGGGCATTCAACGCCTAGAGGTGCGCGGGGATTCAAACCTCACAATATCCCAAGTAAATGGAGACTTAGACGCCAAAGATCCAAAAATGGCAGCTTACCGCAACGCCGTCCTAAAAAAGTCAGCTCGGTTCGAAGGACTCGAATTCCACCATGTAGCCCGGGATAATAACCAGGCAGCAGACGTGTTAGCACGCATCGGCGCAAAACGAGACGCCGTCCCTCCAAACATCTTCCTGGAACGGCTCTTTAAGCCATCCGTATTATGGGAAGAGGAGTCCGGAAATAACAATCCGGAGCCAGCTGCATCACCTAACTCAGACCATTCTGACACAATCGGTGGCTCAGCCAATGAAATAACAACTTCAGCCCACGAAATAATGGCAGTAATTGCCCCGTGGACGGAACCATTCCTAGCCTACTTAATCAGGCAGGAACTTCCCGAAGACCAAAATGAGGTCCGCTGCATAGTTCGGCGATCTAAAGCCTACAAGGTCCATGAGGGAGAACTTTATAAGAAAAGCACAACCTGAGTCCTTCAAAGGTGTATCTCCGAAGAGGAAGGGCGAAATCTCCTGGATGAAATTCACGCCGGACTCGGTGGGCACCACGCTGCAGCCCGGGCCCTTGTAGGCAAGGCCTTCCGTACAGGATTTTATTGGCCGACAGCCCGGGCAGATGCTCAGGACTTAGTCCAACGATGCGTCGGTTGCCAGCTCTTTGCTAATCAGAGCCACATGCCACCCACCGCCCTCAAAACTATACCCATTACCTGGCCGTTCGCGGTCTGGGGGCTTGACATGGTTGGACCCCTTAAAGGGGGAACCCACAAGCACAAGTACTTATTGGTCATGGTGGACAAATTCACCAAATGGATAGAGGCCAAGCCGGTTAAAACGGCAGAATCTGGACCTGTGATAGACTCCATATCCGGGGTAGTACACCGTTTTGGCGTCCCCCACAGCATCATCACTGATAACGGCACGAATTTCACGGCCGACGAGGTTAAACTCTGGTGCAAAAACATGGGCATCAAGCTCGACTATGCTTCAGTCTATCACCCCCAAACTAACGGTCAAGTCGAGCGAGCAAATGGTCTAATCATGAGCGGCATCAAATCCAGACTAGTGCGGTCCCTCAAGGAATCTAACACGCACTGGGTAGAGGAGCTCGACTCCGTACTCTGGGGGCTGCGGACCACGCCAAACCGAACTACCGGATTCACACCATTTTTTATGGTGTACGGCGCAAAGGCAGTTCTGCCATGCGATATAATTCATGACTCACCTCGCGTGCGCATGTACGAAGAAAGAGAAGCCGAGTTGGATCGGCAGGACATTTTGGACGCCTTAGAGGAGGAGCGGGACGTGGCAAAAGATCGTTCCGCATTTTATCAGCAGCAGGCTCGAAGATATCAAAGCAGAGAAGTACGGGCCAAAACTTACAATGTTGGCGAACTTGTTCTACGCCTGCCGGACAAGAAAAAGGACAAACTTAAGCCCAAGTGGGAAGGTCCCTTCATCATCGACCAAGTCCTGACCGGCGGAGCATACCGTCTACGTAACGCATCTGACAACCGACTTGAGCCGAACCCATGGAACGCAGCCCGTCTCCGAAGATTCTACGCCTAACGCCGGACTCAGAGTTCGTCTCACTCCTCCCTCCACCTTTTTACATTTTCACTGTCTCTTGTCCCCCTCCTTCTTCCCACTTTTTTTCAATACCTTCGGTAGGCTGATGTGCGCATTGTTCACACACACTTGATGTGCTCCTAGCACTCATTATACCTGGGGGCTTCTTTAACAGAAGCTTATTTATACGGGCTTCACGCCCAACACATGTGTTATACTTCCGCATGTACCTTTTATTCACCATTATATGCATCGATATGACTTAAGTTTTGGCCAAGCTGGGTTGCCTGGCTCCTGTGCTTATCCCTACATTCCCGATTGTTCGGCTAGGAGGTAAAGGGAGCAGCTCTGTGATTGTTACTGTCGGGTCAGTCAGATGTGTACCTCAGACTGGGTGAAGCCGAAAGCTAGCGTTCTTAAGAGAATATTCGGTCGGTGACTTGAAAGATGATTTATTACTTACTTATTTATCTGCCCCCACATGATTTTTCTGCTATTTTCGCAGTACGGACATTCACTTTAGGGCATGCCTACCAGGGAAAGGAACCCTTAACGGAACTATTCTCCCTGGAAGATGTTTCTTACTAACCATGTAATATAACATAGCTAGTTGGGCACTTGTCTGATAAAGCAATTATGACCCCGACGCCTTGTCTCCATGCATGCCCCGGTTCTGTTATAACTGTAAGGGTATTCGGACACACTCCGGACTGTTGGGTCCGGAGGTTGAAGCGAAACGGTCCGCAAAGACAAACGATCTACAATCCGGCTACAAGGCATTCTATATGTCATTTCAAAATTCCATCGTCAAACTGACTGATTGTACTCCTCTTCAATCCCATCTAGCAGGCTGTCTAATTTACAGTCGTGTTGGAAATATTTCGCGGCCAACTCTACTTGGCCATACATCAAGCTCATAGGGATCTCCTTCCCATCAGGCCCCACCGGTCCGACCTCGGCCATGTGGTTTGGGTCAGCCTTCGGGTACCGCGTCTTCACCATGGCCCAGGCCTCCTTGGCGCCTTGACGGCAGGCCGATATCTTCCATAGATGGAGACATCGCCATACTCCCTGAAGCTTCTCAGCAAGCCCTCCAAGGCCCTCAGGTAGGGAGACGGAAGGCCATAAGGCCTGCACGACGCCACTCATCGCCTGCCGAACACGTTCGAGCAGTTGCACCAGCTCGGGAAGTTGATCACCCATTGAACCGGGCATTTCCTCCGCAGGGCAACCTGTGAGCACACCTAAAGACACATTTCTGTCAATCGACTTCCTCGCCGAATTCTTCTTTTCAAAGGAATTTGCTCAAGCACTTACTATAAATGCCGCGACGAAGCCGCTGATTCTCCTTCATGGAGCCAGACAGTTGGGCCCGAACATCTTTCAGCTCTTCTCCTAGCTGGATGTGGGCATCTTGGAGCTTGTTCCTCTCCTGCTGCACCTTCATAAGCACCCTCTCGCCGGCCTTTAGCTGACGCAGTAGCTGTTGCTTGTCCGGATCTAGTCTGGCGCCCTCTGCAATATTATTGTCAGATTTACGCACACGCCGCACTTTGTTAATTAGTTATCTTTTCGAAGTACGTATTACCAGCGGGGGTCTCTATGGCTCCCCCTGTGGTGGCCAGTGCGGCCTCAAATTGGGCCTTGCACTGTTGGAGCTCCTGGGACAGGTGGGTATTCTTCTCCGTAAGATCCTGCATAATAAATGATCCTTAAATCGGATATTTTAACTATTTTAAGTCTCGGGGGCTACTGGCATATATAACTATTAAAATTACTTACCCGTATGTCTTTCACATACTACTCCATGGCTCTTGTTAAACCATCTTGAGCGGCACGGAGGTGCGCGTTTCCCGCATCAAAGGCATTTAACACCTCCGGGGAGAAACACGCGTCACGAAGAACTGTCCGGCGACGCCTGTGATTCATGGCGCTCTCTACCTCAGACCGGGTGGCGGACAGCCTATTGGCATCCTCCGTCGGAGGAGCGTCCGGCTCATGCCTTGTGTTCGCCTCCCCTTCCGGACCACGCGTTGGAGCATGGCTAGCGGAGGCTTGATTGGCAACCTCTCCGGACACTGTCCGGCGAGCGCTCTTTCTGGAAAGGTTATGAGCATTAATATACCTCCTAGGAATCCTTCCCTTAAAAACAGCGGTGCTCCGTACCGTTGCGGCGACGTTTCAGTTCGCGTCGCACTCCTCTTCCGCCTGCTGGGCCGAACTGACCCTTGTTGGTCAGCCGCCGCGGGTTTGGCTTCCCGCCTTAAAGGCACCTCCTGCGATGCACCATCAGTATAAGATGGTCAGAATTGAGCATGGATCAAATGATGGTATCAAGACCTCGGTCGTAATCACCTGGGAGGCCGAAAACAAACCGGGGTAGTCAGCCGTAATGGCGACTAGAGCATTGTCCATGCTAAGTTGGTGGAACACCCCGTCAATCAGCTCCACCTTTATGTCCGGATCCTCTTCGGAGGCCGGATCAAGGGATCGTTCCGGATCCTCAGGCTGTGGAGTTAGGCTTTGTATGCCCTCCACGTCCCGGCGCAGCTCCTGCGTCGAAATCACAAAGTAAGATACTTGACTTTGAAAGTATGGATCGGGTAGATAAACGTCCGCTTACCCAGCTCCGAGGGTTATTCATGGAGAATCCATTCAATGGATTCGTGTGGAGGAAGTCCTCCTCCTCCCCCTTGTACAAGCCGGACAGGATCTTTGCCAGATCGGCTGCCGAGCCTGGCCCTCTGCGGCCATGACGGGTGGCGTCATCTTCCCCGTTGAAATCCCACATAGGGTGGCCCCTATATTGGAGTGGATGTACCCCTCGCATAATGCACGTGGCCATGATTCCAATCATGTTCAATCCGGAATGGGCCAGTAACCTAATCCGGCCCATCAGATAATGGACGCTCCCATCATCTTCCCGTTGAGGGCTCCGCGGGCGCCAGCTCAGGCATTTCTTCAAGGGAGCATTGCTGAACTCCGGGAGGCCGACCCGAACTGGATCCGGCAGAGGGGCATCCTCCATGTAGAACCATTCCGAAGGCCAGTCTTCGGACGCCTTCTTCGGGGTGCCAGATAGATATCCGGTCCCGGCGATGCGCCATATTTCGGCTCCGCCCACTTGATATATCGACCCCTCATGAGAACGGGGTACGAGGCAAAACAATCTCTTCCACAATGCAAAATGGGGCTCGATGCCCAAGAACAGCTCGCAAAGAGCTATGAAGCCCGCGATGTGCAAAATGGAGGCAGGCGTGAGGTGGTGAAGCTGGAGTCCGTAGAACTCCAGGAGCCCCCGGAGAAACGGATGTATGGGAAATCTGAGTCCCCTTGTTAGATAAGGGACAAAGCATACCCGCTCTCCTTTGGAAGGGTTGGGGACGCTCTCCGCCTGCTTTCCGCCCCTGAAGGTGGCCAGTCCGGCTCGAACCGGAACCATGAAAGCTGGGGGAAGATATCCCTCGGTTTGGAGCGCCACTAGCTCGCTGTGTGGAACTGAACATCTCCCCCAATCTCCTGGCTTAGGGCTGGGAGCGCGAGAGGAGGAGCCGCGTCGACTATCCATGATAGAATGGATTTTTGTCAGAAGCGCTTCGATGAGTACTTGCGGAAGGAGAATGGTGTGAGTTGGATCTCGATCCTCGCCGCTCTTATAGGCGGCTCGTTCGCACGGCTAGGGGGTAAAATGTAAAAATACCCTAGCTTTTCGCATTCATACGACACGTGGAAGAAGGCCATTATTGGGCGTAGAAGCCAAGGAGCGCAACATTTATAAGGAAGCCGGACACTATTCGGCAAGAACATGAAGTTTGAAGGAGAACCCGCCTTGCAACGCCGAAGACAATATACGCGCCGGACTCATCGTCGCTGAAGCCTGGTTCGGGGGCTACTGAGGGAGTCCCGGACTAGGGGGTGTCCGGATAGCCGAACTATCATCATCGGTCGGACTCCAAGACTATGAAGATACAAGATTGAAGACTTCGTCCCGTGTCCGGATGGGACTTTCCTTGGCGTGGAAGGCAAGCTTGGCGATACGGATATATAGATCTCCTACCATTGTAACCGACTTTGTGTAACCCTAGCCCTCTCCGGTGTCTATATAAACCGGATGGCTTTAGTCCATAGGACGAACAACAATCATACCATAGGCTAGCTTCTAGGGTTTAGCCTCCTTGATCTCGTGGTAGATCCACTCTTGTAACACACACCATCAATATTAATCAAGCAGGACGTAGGGTTTTACCTCCATCAAGAGGGCCCGAACCTGGGTAAAACATCGTGTCCCTTGTCTCATGTTACCATCCGCCTAGACGCACAGTTCGGGACCCCCTACCCGAGATCCGCCGGTTTTGACACCGACACTACCCGACTCGGTCCGGGGATGACAGTTGACCTGGTTCTACTGCAAAGACCAGCCGACGCCAGGGCAGTCGACTGGACTCCCTCCTTTTTCCATGGACCAAGTGAGGAAGCCTTCCTCTTTGAAGGTACTCCCGGAAGAGAAGGCACAGGTTAAGGTGTTGGTCGAGCGTGTCGTCCAGCTTATCCGTGACAGGGTGACCGGCATAGACCTCTTGGAGGTCTTCCTCCGGCGATGCATCCAGCCGCTTCAAGCTCGAGACCATCCGATGTGGTTGTATTCTGGCACTGAGGACACCACTCGGATCCACCCGGAGGAGATTGACGAGGCCACGCTGGAGAGGTGGCTGGCAAGCATCACAGGGAACAAGGACAAACCCCCGAGGAGCCAGGAGGATTCCTCCACTCGACCAATCATACAACGTAGACAAGGTCCACTTCTGCATCTCCGACTATGATCCTACTTTCTTCATTCTGTTTGCTTTAAAATCAGTTGACTGACCTTTGTCTTGTTTGTTGTCTTCTAGGCCATGACTGAGATGTACTCAACACCCAACGAGGCGCAAGAACGGGCCGAGGAGGGAGAGGCGAGCGGAGGTGAAAGTGAGGAGGAGTGGGAATCTGATAGTGAGGAGGAAGAGGATGACGACGGCTCCAGTGAAGAGGAGAAGGAGATGGAAGTCGATCCTCCTCGCACGGAAAGGCGATCCAAGCTCATCCACGACCCGCGAGCGAGCGTGGCAAAGCGTTCGCACCTATTGGGCAATCGTCGAAGCGCCCTCAGGCGGCTTCTCCGGCGCCGACTAAGAAAGTACCGAAGCAGCCGAAGCCGTCAAAGCCGCCGAAGGCCTTGCCCAAGATGAGAATGGCCATTCCCACTATCTCTGGGTAACAACAGAACTTGTGTTTTCTTGTTTAGTGCGGACAAACTCTTGATCGACTCATCAACTAACCGACTGGTTTTTGAAACCTGCAGTGCTGCTACCCCCGAGACCTCCGCCAAGAACGACGACCAAGAGATGGAAGACGCTGCCACCTCCAACCTTGGTACGCTCTTTGTAGTTTCGCTTTTGGTCGATTGGATTTTCGTTTGTAACTTTGGATTTTTCCTGCAGCTCCTCCTCATGTCATTGATCTCCCTGATGATGACGACGAGGTGCCCCTGAGAGCAAGGAGGAATAAAAAGGCGTCGGCTGGCAAGACCACTCAGACTACATCAGCGCCTAAGGCATCGGTTCAAGGGGGTGACAATGTCACTCGACATTTCATGTCCTTCGCTGTACCGCTGACGAGTGTCCGGCCTTCGTCGTTGACTGCTGACCCGCCCTCCCTTTTCGCCACACACCACGTCCTAGAGGACCAAGGGGGTGCTGCTAAGGATGCTATACGCCAGGCGGGGATTATGATGGAGCAGTTGAAGGCGATCCGGGAAGCCAGCCAAGCGGCCTATGATGCTAGCTCAGCCCTTCAGAGCAACGTCCAGGTTAGTTGGTCACCACTTGTTCTGTTAGGATATGGTATCTGAAGACTTTCTTTCCAAAGATCTTTGCATCTGTACACCCACTGGGTGTGTCGATTGAATATTTGAATCGGTGGGGGCACGCTGAGTGCACCCACTGGGTGTAGTCCCCGAGACTAAGGTGGACTGCTGGCAGTCGACCGTAGTCTTGTATTTTGAATTTCTTCACCACTCCAACTTCTTCACTCGATCTGGTCGGGCCATGCCGAATGGAATTTTGGAACCGGTGGGGGCACGCTGAGTGCACCCACTGGGTGTAGTCCCCGAGACTATGGTGGACTACTGGCAGTCGACTGTAGTCTGAAGAACCTCTTCTCTTTTTTTGGTAGATCATGATGAGGCCAAGACTAAGCTATAGAGCTATAGTTTTAGGATCATAACCTCTTTGTCTCTTTTGGCCGACTGGTCGGACCGAGTCGGTAGAACCAGTGGGGGCACATTGAGTGCATCCACTGGGTGTAGTCCCCGAGACTACTGTTGAATATTTTGATTTGGTTGTACTCTTAGAAATGCTATGATTTTTCCCTTAGTCACTCGGAAGCAACCTATCTTTGATGTCTGTCGACTGATCCTTTGCAGAAATCTTGCGAACTTGTGGCTCGCTATACCGAGTTGGAAAACAAACATATCCAGCTCGACCTTGACTTGAAGCTTGTTCAGGAGAACTTTCAGAAGGCGAAGGACGAGGCAAAAGGTATGATTGGTGAGAGCTTGACGATTGTCTTTATCTTTCTGCCCATTCCTGATTCTGATCTCATTGTCATTTTGCAGATAAAATGAAGGAGGCTCTGAAGAAGAAGGACCGTGACCTTGCCGAGGCGTAGAAGGCGGCTTCGGACAAAACGAAGATCGTGGAGGAAAAACTGTCTTCAGTCGGTAAGCTTGAAGAGGAGAGCGCCAACCTGAAAGCTACTCTCGACGCGGCCAACAAGGAAGTCAGCCGACTGAAGAATGACAAGATTGCTCTGAGTGACAAGGCTAGTGAACTGGTGGGGAAGAAGAATGATCTGGAGGCTTATCTGGGAGGGCTCGCCAAGAAGTTGTTCATCATGCTTGAGGGTAATCTCTCCTGTCCGACTGACTTGTAATCACTGACTTATCATAGAACTGCTGGTTTATCTTTGCGTTGTGTTTACAGAATTCTGCCAAAACTTCGAGGAAGAGACCAGTCGAGTGGAGACATGCTTGGATCCCATTAATTCTCCTGTGAAGGATGAAACTGCCATGAACGTGCTCCCACTGGAGTCTCGTGTTGCTGGTCTGGTTGACTACCTGGCTCGACTGAAGGTTGCGGGGTCACGGATCGACACGACACTCTGGCCGAGAGAGATGCTACAAAATGACCTCGAGTCTCTGATGACTCGACTGAATGAAGTTCCAGGTCGAGTGCAAGAATGGAAGAAGTCTTCTGCCAGGTGTGGTGCTGATGTTGCTCTGTCTCTGGTCCGTGTTCACTGCAAGGACGTGCGAGAGGACAAGCTGGCGTCCCTCAAAGTGGCCAATACCAAGAAGCATGACTTCCAATCTTTCATGGAGACCTTCATTGCTGCTGCCACTCGGATTGCCGATGGAATTGACCTGGACCAGTTTGTCGCGCCTTCTAGTCCTCCACCCGAGGAGTAAAAAACTTCTATGCTTGATGCCTTAAATTTGCCTCGGAATGCCGAGTGGTTTTGTAACCGATAAACTTTCACAGGCTTGATGCCTGGGCACTTCTGAATCCGTAGGATGCTATCTGAACTTGGCTTGCCGTTGAATATGTTTGCATTTGCCTTCGAGCGAACTTTGATCTTCACTCGGAATATATTTTAGTGCTTGTGACGCACTCTTGTAGGTAGGGATGGAGCACAGATTGCGGTCGACCTGCGTCCTTGCGGATCGGGATGGAGTGCACATTGTATTTGTGGCGGAGCTCCGAAGGAGAAGGTAACAGTCGACCTGCGTCTCGTCGTCCTTGCAGAGTGCACATTGTATTTGTGGCGGAGCTCTGAAGGAGAAGGTAACAGTCGACCTGCATCTCATCGTCCTTGCGGAGCGCTCATTGTATTTGTGGCGGCTCCGAGGGAGAAGGTAACAGTCGACCTGCACCTCGTCGCCTTTGCGGATCGAAATGGATTTCATACTTAGGCGAGTACTGGACTGCAGCTAAGCCTCTGAGTGGGAGGTTTGCTCTCCACTCGGTAGGATTTTCAAGTACTTAGGCGAGTACTAGACTGCAGCTAAGCCCCCGAGTGGGAGGTTTGCTCTCCACTCGGTAGGATTTCAAACACTTAGGCGAGTACTGGACTGCAGCTAAGCCCCCGAGTGGGAGGTTTGCTCTCCACTCGGTAGGATTTCAAACACTTAGGCGAGTACTGGACTACAGCTAAGCCCCCGAGTGGGAGGTTTGCTCTCCACTCGGTAGGATTTTCAAGTACTTAGGCA
>NW_021259468.1:32631-32943 GCF_002162155.2 Triticum dicoccoides | reverse complement strand
GCTAAGCCCTCGAGTGGGAGGTTTTCTCTCCACTCGGTAGGATTTCAAACACTTAGGCGAGTACTGGACTGCAGCTAAGCCCCCGAGTGGGAGGTTTGCTCTCCACTCGGTAGGATTTTAAACACTTAGGCAAGTACTGGACTGCAGCTAAGCCCCCGAGTGGGAGGTTTGCTCTCCACTCGGTAGGATTTCAAACATTTAGGCGAGTACTGGACTGCAGCTAAGCCCCCGAGTGGGAGGTTTGCTCTTTACTCGGTAGGATTTTAAACACTTAGGCGAGTACTGGACTGCAGCTAAGCCCCCGAGTGGGAG
>NW_021259468.1:0-32472 GCF_002162155.2 Triticum dicoccoides | reverse complement strand
GTCACTTGGTAGGATTTTCAAATACTTAGGCGAGTACTGGACTGCAGCTAAGCCCCCGAGTGAGAGGCTTGCTCGTCACTCGGTAGGATTTTCAAATACTTAGGCGAGTACTGGACTGTAGCTAAGCCCCCGAGTGAGAGGCTTGCTCGTCACTCGGTAGGATTTTCAAATACTTAGGCGAAACGGATTCGCAGCTAAGCCCCTGAGTGAGAGGCTTGCTCGTCACTCGGTAGGAATTTTTTTACAAACTTAGGCGAAACAGATTCGCAGCTAAGCCACCCACTGGGGGATTTCTCACATAAATAAAAGCAACAACAATCAAAGGGAAAATTATAACACTTTTGTCTTTGATAAACAAACTACAGGAGTACTTTTTATTACATCTCACCCAAGTGAGTACTTAAGTGTAAAAGGGGCGGAGCAGCTCCGCATTCCAAGCTCGAGGCTCATCAATCTGGCGACCGACATTGTAAAGATGGTATGCTCCATTGTGGAGAACTTTGGTGACGATGAAGGGGCCTTCCCAAGTAGGGGCGAGTTTGTGTGGCTTCTGTTGATCCACTCGGAGGACCAAGTCTCCTTGTTGGAAGGCTCGACTCTTCACATTTCTGGCATGGAATCGACGCAAGTCTTGCTGATAGATGGTCGATCGGATCATGGCCATCTCTCTTTCTTCTTCTAGAAGGTCGACTGCGTCCTGTTGGGCTTGCTCTGCTTCAACTTCAGAGTAGAGCTCGACTCGAGGTGCATTGTGAAGCAGATCACTCGGCAGAACTGCTTCAGCTCCATAGACCAGAAAGAATGGAGTTCTCCCAGTCGACCGATTAGGAGTAGTCCTCAATCCCCAAAGAACTGATGGAAGTTCTTCGACCCATGCGCCTGCTGCGTGTTTGAGATCACGCATCAACCGGGGTTTCAGTCCTTTGAGAATTAGGCCGTTTGCTCTTTCTTCCTGTCCATTCGACTGGAGGTGAGCGACGGAAGCATAGTCGACTCATGTGCCTTGAGAAGCGCAAAAGGTTTTGAATTGGTCGGATCGAAGTTCGACCCATTATCAGTGATGATGCTATGCGGAACTCCATATGTGAATATCAACTCTCTGATGAAGCTAATAGAAGTGCCGGCATCAAGATTCTTGATAGGCTTGGCTTTGATCCACTTAGTGAACTTGTCGACTGCCACCAGTACATGGGTGAAGCGCTCCTGCCAGTTCTTAGTGGTCCAACCATATCTAATCCCCAAATAGCGAAGGGCCAGACGATTGGAATGGTCTTCAAGGCTGAGGCGGGCTTGTGCGACATATTGGAATAGAACTGACATCCTTCACACTTGTCGACTATCTCTTTCGCCATTTCATTTGCTCTGGGCCAGTAAAACCCCACTCGGTATGCTTTAGCCACAATAGTCCGAGAGAACGCATGATGGCCACAGGTCCCCGAGTGGATATCATTGAGAATCATCCGACCTTCTTCTGGCGTTATACATTTCTGACTGGCTCCAGTCGCGCTTTCCTTGTACAACTGTCCCTTCATCACAGTGAAGTCCTTGGATCGACGGACGATCTGTCGAGCCTCTTCTTTATTCTCTGGGAGCTCTTTCCTTAGGATATACGCGATGTACGACACTGTCCAGTCGGGAGTGATGACCAAAACTTCCATGATCAGGTCGACCACAGCTGGAACCTCAACTTCAGTCAGATCCGTGGCACTTTTTGGCTGCGGGGCTTCTTTGGTGAAAGGATCCTCTTGAACTGACGGCGTGCGGATGTGTTCCAAAAACACATCATTGGGAATGGCTTCTCTCTTGGAACCTTATTTTGCCAAATCATCAACTGCTTGGTTTTTCAGTCGGGGTATATGATGAAGCTCTAACCCCTCAAATTTCTTCTCTAGCTTTCTTACTGCATTGCAGTAACCAGTCATGGTTGGGATTCTGACGTCCCACTCCTTCATCACTTGGTTAACCACCAAATCAGAGTCGCCATAGACCATGAGGCGACAGACACCGGGTGAAATGGCCATGCGCAACCCATACAAAAGTGCTTCGTATTCTGCTTCGTTATTGGAGGAATCAAAGTGAATCTGGAGCATATATCTGCTTATCTCCTCGGGGGGAAACCAACACTACCCCAGCACCGGATCCATTCAGCATCTTAGAACCATCGAAGAACATGGTCCAGTGCTCCGAGTGAACTTGAGTCGGTAGTTGCTGTTCGGTCCACTCGGCGATGAAATCTGCTATTTCTTGGGACTTAATGGCTTTCTTTGCCTCAAATCTGATATCTAGGGGAAGGAGTTCAATCGCCCATTTTGCCACTCGACCGGTTGCATCTCTGTTGTGCAGAATCTCTGACAATGGAGCGTCGCTGATGACTGTAATGGAATGGTTAGAGAAATAATGAGCAACCTTCTTCGTGGTCATATAAATCCCATATACAAGCTTCTGATAATGAGGGTATCTTTGCTTTGATGGGGTCAAAACCTCAGAAATATAATATACTGGGCGCTGAACTTTAAAGGCTTTTCCTTCTTCTTCCCGCTCGACCGTAAGTACTGTACTAACGACTTGTCATGTGGCTGCAATGTAAAGCAACAAAGGCTCTTTGCTGATCGGGGCAGCAAGCACCGACTGGGTGGAAAGCAGGGCTTTTAGCTCTGCAAATGTTGCATCAGCTTCAGGAGTCCACTCGAACTTGTCCGACTTCTTCATCAGTCGATAAAGAGGCAATGCCTTTTCACCGAGACGAGAGATGAATTTACTTAAAGCGGCCAAGCAACCAGTAAGCTTCTGAACATCGTGCACACGCACAGGTCGTTTCATTCGGAGTATAGTACCCACTTTCTCTGGATTTGCGTCGATTCCGCGTTCGAAAATGAGAAAACCGAGTAATTTTCTGCCAGGAACTCCGAATGTGCACTTTGATGGATTAAGCTTGATATCATACCTCCTGAGGTTGGCAAATGTTTCAGCAAGGTCAGTCAGCAGGTCGGAACCTTTCCGTGACTTGACCACAATATCATCCATCTATGCTTCCACATTCCGACTGATTTGAGTGAGTAAACACTTCTGAATCATCCTCATGAACATGGCTCCGGCATTCTTGAGGCTGAATGGCATAGTGACATAACATAAGCACCCAAATGGGGTGATGAAAGCTGTTTTGATCTCATCGGGTCCATACAGACGGATCTGATGGTACCCGGAATAGGCGTCTAAGAAAGACAGCCGCTCACATCCCGCAGTCGAGTCGACTATTTAGTCGATGCGGGGGAGAGGAAAATGATCTTTCGGGCAGGCCCAATTGATATGTTTAAAGTCAATGCACATGCGAAGTGACTTGTCCTTCTTGGGGACCATGACAACATTGGTGAGCCACTCGGAGTGGTAAATCTCTCGGATAAACTCTGCTGCTAAGAGCCGAGCCACCTCTTCGCCAATGGCCTTCCTTTTCTGGACGACGGACCGTCGCAGATGTTCCTTGACAGGTTTTGCCTTTGAATCGACTCGTAGATGGTGCTCAGCCAGCCCCTTGGGTACACCTGGCATGTCAGAAGGTTTCCATGCAAAGATGTCCCAGTTCTCACAGAGGAACTGGATGAGCGCTTCTTCCTATTTGGGGTCGAGTGTTGTGGAGATATTAGTCGGAGCAGTGTTGGGGTCGGTTGGGTGGATGTGAACTGGCTTTGTCTCACCGGATGACTGAAACGCTGATTCCGTAGCGGGCTTCTTGGCTCGCAACAAATCACTCGGGTCTGCATTTCTCTGATGTTCCTGCCACTCTTCTGCTACCATCTGAGCATCGGCGATCTTTGAGCCTTTCTGAAAGCACTCCTCTGCCTTCTTCCAATTGCCAATAATAGTGATCACACCTTTGGGGCCAAGCATCTTTAATTTGAGGTACACGTAGCATGGTCGAGCTATAAAACGTGCAAAGCTGGCCTGCCCAAAATAGCGTGATAGGCACTTTGGAAATCCACAACCTCAAATGTCAACTTTTCTTTGCGGAAATTTTTGGAATCACCAAAAACCACATCAAGAGCAATCTGACCGAGTGACCAGGAATTACTCCATAGAAACTCATGTTGCTTGTGCTGAGTCTGGACATCGGAACGCCCATCCCTTTCAGTGTCTCTGCGTACAGTATATTCAAACTACTGCCGCCATCCATCAACACTTTAGTCAATCGAGTGCCTTCGACGACTGGGTCGACCACCAGAGCTTGCCTCCCAGGGGTAGCTATGTGCGTCGGGTGATCATACTGGTCGAATGTGATGGCCGTCTAAGACCACTTCAGATAATTGGGTGTCACCGGAGCAACCATATTCACCTCTCGGTTTATAACTTTCAGTCGACTTTTGCTCTCAACGTCAGCAAAAATCACCAGAGTGGAATTGACCTGAGGATATTCCTCGTCACTATCCGCCTTTTCCTCAACTTTGTCCGACTCCTTTTCCTTATCTTTGGACTGTTTCCTTTGGAACTGCTAGATCAAGAGCCAACACTGTCGAGTGGTATGCTTCGGGTAAATGAAATTACCCTCTTCATCTTTCTTCATGTGGATGTGGCACGACAAATCCATCATGTCATTTCCTTCTTTATCCTTCACTTTCTTGGGGTTCCAAGGCCCTTTGGGCTTCCCTTTGAACTTTCCTTGAGTCACGGCCAAGTCTTCTCCAGGAGCAGCTGGCTCGGCTTTCCGTTTCTGCTTCCGACTAGAGTTACCTCCTCCGGTTTCGTGGGCGACTGACTTGTGCTTGCCACTCCGGAGCCGATCCTCTTCTTCACCATTGGCATACTTGGTGGCTATCTCCATCATTCGACTCAGAGACATGTCTCTGGTTCGACCGAATTTCAGGTTCAGCTCTCTGTATTTAACGCCTTCCTTGAAGGCACAGACTGCCTGGTGATCAGATACATTCTCTATCGTGTGATGCAATGTGATCCATCTCTGGATGTAATCTCTCAAAGTCTCATTTGGCTTCTGTACACAAGTTTGCAGCTCTGTCAGCCCTACTGGTCGCTTGCAAGTTCCTTCAAACATTCTGACAGACACTCAGGAAAGATCTTCCCAAGTGTAAATGCTGCTGGGTGCTAACTGATTCAGCCACGCTCTGGCCGAGCCCTCCAACATAAGAGGCAGATGCTTCATGGCCACCTCATCATTGTCGCCGTCGATCTGAACAGCCACTCGGTAGTCCTCAAGCCAAGTATCAGGCTTGGACTCACCAGTGAACTTGCTGACTCCAGTCGCCAACCTGAAGTTGGGAGGAATCACCGTGGCCTTGATGGCTCTGCTGAAGCACTCTGGTCCTGAGACGTGTGCACTTTGCTGCCGGTGGGTACATCTCTGTCGTTACCCTCTCGGTGAGCTCTGTTCCTGTCGACCAGACCTTGAACGATAATGGATCTCGCATCAAAGCCTGGTTCCCTGGGGTCGACTAGAATTCTTCGCCCAACACTGTGCTGGCGTCTATCATCCTGCTGTCGAGGCACGTAAGATCCACCCCTTGGGGGAGGGGTGGGCACTCGACGCCGATCATCGCGATCAAATCGGTGATCATACTGCTCACGGTTCTTTTACTGGTCGTGCCGGTCTCCACGCCCCTCACGCCTCGGGGGCGATCTGGGGCTGTGAGCCAACTGAACTATATTTGCGGCTACAGATCTGCTGTGAATCCTGTTCCGCGACTGCGATACTGCTGAATTTTGATATCCTGCTGCCCGGAGCAAATCTCTGATCTGCATCAAACCTCTGCTAGCCTCTGACTGGGAAGGCTGGATTGACTCTGCTATACGGGCCGCAGCTGCTAAATTCCGAATCGGAGTTCGATATATCTGAGTCGGTGGTGGAAAGAGCTGATGTCGACTGGTGTCCGGAACCCGTTGCCGCGCATGCTCATCGAGTGCTCGCTGAAGGTTCTCCAGTCGAGTGCGCTCAGCCAAGTTGGCCAAGCGCGCGTCCTCTAAGGCGCGAGCCTCAGGGGTTTCTCCAACGATAGGAGTGTGAAGTGCATCCATGTTCCGGCGGCGAAGTTCTTCCCTTTGCAGTGAAGTGAGGGGCTCGGGGTGATACTCCTCATGGGAACGCGACGGGTCGCCTTCGCCGTCGCCTCCGTCGGCGCCGGGAAAACCGGGAGGACCGCGTGGTCCATCGACCATCAGAACCTCCGCCGATGGATCACTGCTGTCGCACTCGAATGCAGTCTCTGCGGAGCCAGTCGACAAGTCGAACAGGCCGTAGAGAGATTCATCGGGCTCGATTGCCGCGACTTAGGGGGTGGCCGACTGGCGGGCCAACGCGTGCCTCACCCACCGCTGAAGCCTCGACCGACCGGAGCGCTTGCACCGGCGGGAAGCAGGGAGGGAGGATGACACAACGACCGACCGATACTGGGTTGACGGTTGCCGCAGGAGGACGCCGCGGACGCACGCGCGAAAGTGCATCGCTCCGCGGACTGGGAGCACGTCGATGTCGAGTGGAGCCTCCTGAAGCCAAGCAGAGTCGTCGGCGATGAACGTGAGCGCGCCGATACGGATCTCACGGCCCTCGACCAAAACTCCGCCTGAAACCATGATGAAGGAGATCGGAAAAATTGCAACTTCTCTAATAAGTCGCTAAGACACCTGCCCCATGGTGGGCGTCAACTATCGTGGTTCTAAGTCTGACAGTAGTTTAGGGGGGTACTAATGGAGAGGCAAGATCCTACCTATGGAGTAGTTGTACACGCAACAGTTTTACGAGTTCAGGCCCTTCTCGGAGGAAGTAACAGCCCTACGTCTCGGTGCCCGGAGGCGGTCGACTGGATTATATGCGTGTGAGTTACAGGGGTGTGAACCCTTTACACCGAGGAGGGGGGTGGCTTATATAGAGTGCGCCAGACCCCTCTAGCCCTCAGTTATGCAAGGTTTAAAGTACATTAAGACAGGGGGTTACTGGTAACGCCCACATAAAGTGCTATGAAAACCATAAAGGCTACTTAATGCTAGACCGTTATGTGCAGAGTGACTCTAGATCACCTGGCGGTTGAGTGACTGGCTTCATGGTCGAGTGTCTTCGAGTTCGTCAAGTGAAATCCTCCCAGGTCGACTGAAAGGTAGTTTCTTCTAGAGATGTCCTTGGGGAGGGTATCTTGGACAGGTCCATGACCCTACCCTAGGTACATGACTTCATCAACCTCTTCGAGAGGGCCCGAACTTGGGTAAACATTGTGTTCATCATCCCTTGTTCCCCATCGATCTCAGATCCACAGCTCGGGACCCCTACCCCGAGGTCTGCCAGTTTTGACACCGACAGCTGCTGGCTCTTGCTCGGATCTGATGATGATGTGGTAGCCGTCGTCGAGAAGCACAAGGGACTTCCAAGGGCCAGCAGGAAGAGGAGTCTCCTCCATTAGCTCCGGCCACGATAGTTGGAAGAGCGAGGGCAGCTGTGGTGAGAAAAGGCATGGGTATGACCAGGCATGACCATAGCTGCAACAGGAGAGGTAGCTTCGCCGTGGCACCCATTGACCTAAAGATGACATCAAAGGCCGTGGACAGGCCGCTAGTGAACCTAGAAGCACTCAAGGTGTTAGTATTTATTCGCATGGGCATCACGACTCTCTAAGCTTGGCACGTCGAGCGCGTCGACATCCCAAGCTTCTAGCCACAGGATTTTACCAGATCCGACTCCGATCTAATGCAACGTCATGTAGTGGTGGCCATCCACAACATCATCAGCGACGGTTGCCCTGGTATGATGACGGAAGGGGCAGTGGCCTTCGCTGGTCATCGAGGGCGCCAGCCCTCGACGAAAGCGGCGAGGAGATTAAGCGGCACGATGGCGCAGTTGTAGGTGTGTCGACGGGCATTACGACGGTGTCTGGACCACGTTGGCTAGCAAAACACATTAAGACCACGTGTGGTCCGAACGGTTGCGAGCAAAAGCTACATGAGAAGGTTCATCCCATTTTGATGAGAGGGAGGCAGCGAATCACCTGGTCAGCATCGGAGATCCAGCATTACCCAACCTAGCAGCGTCGCCCTTGGAGTGGCCATGCAACAACCTTGGAGTAGACCACGAGGTTTGCATCGCGAGAATGCAGCCTATAGTCACGACCCGCTCCAACAATTTAATTCACTCTCATGCGCATGTGCATAAAAACAAAACGATCAGTGACATTGGAGTTTTTTTTGAGAGAACGTCAACCTTTATTGATTAAGCAACAAACTTACACAGAGTCTCCCGGATGCAATCCGGAGCAAAGCGGAAAATACAAAGAATAGAAGAGTTCAAACTAGATCTAGCTAGGATATGAGCTAAAACATTACAATGCCGACGCACATGCTCGAAGAAAACAGAAGAGAGTCCATTCGCCATGGTCTTAACATCTGAAAGAATGGAGCCCACCACCGAGCGGTCTCTGGAGGAAGACGAAAGTCGCCGCACCACCGAGAGACAATCAGTATTGAAGGAGATGTTGGAGAAGCCCTCCTCTTGAGCCAAGATGACAACACGACGGAGCGCCATGGCCTCGACCATCTCGGGAGGTTGTGCGCCCCAAAGAGGCTCAGAACAAGCTGCAACAATCGCCCTTCATGATCAAGCATCACCACACCGAAAGCAGATTTGCCCAGCTCCTCCGACACCGCGACATCAGAGAAAGCAACCACAGTGCCCTGCAGCGGCGGAGACCAAACACCACCAGAAGAGGAGGTCTCACGCCTGGGAGAAGGAGAAGGTTCATACAGGTGTAGAAAGATTAGATCGATATAGGCCTTAGCCCTGGTCGTTGTACGCTTCGGATGGGGCGCCACAGGTTCATTCCTCGCCACATTCCTAGCTTCCCAAATATGCCAAATGGCAACAGTGAGGACTGTCGCCTCTTGATCAGAGCATCCGGAAAGGAAGTCGAAGAGCCATTGTTTGGGAGAGGAAAAGCTTGATCGCAGGAGTTTGATGTAGAAGGAACCCTTGATGTTGTCCCACACAGCTCGTGCATGAGGGCAGAAAAGAAAAGCATGCTCCACTCGCTCCGGTCTGCCATAGAAAGGACAGTCTGTCCTGGTTAAAACCTGGCGCTGCCTAAGTTGATCACCTGGAGGTAAGCAATCATGAGCAAGACGCCAAAGGACAATTTTCATCTTATTAGGAACCTTGACCTGCCAAAGAGCCTTCCAAAGTTTCTCCTCCACTGGCCAACTCGAGCTCTGGCCCAACCCATTGCTGCTTCGGTCCGAGATAAACCGACTAGTTCTGGCCAAGTTATAAGCAGACCTGACCGAATATTCTCCAAACCTTGTAAAAAGCCATCGAACAAAATCTGTGCCGACATTCCTGTTAACTGGGATTTGAAGGATTTCCTCGGCCACCCTAGCTGGAAAGAAAGCTCTGACAGTCTCCTCATCCCAAGCCCCCCTGTTAGCATCGATAAGGTAATGAACAGTGGCATTTGCAGGAATAGGCAAGATGGGCTGCAGCACAACAGGTGGAGAAGATGGGATCCAATGATCAGCAAGAATATTTGTCTGTCGCCCGCCCCAATTCCCCACTGTACACCTCACTTGAGAAGATCACGACCATGAACAATACCACTTCATGTGGCTGAAGCCGTCCGTGGCACAGAGGCATTCCAGAAGCTGCCATTGGGATAGTATCTACCCTTCAAAACTCTATCACACAAGGAACTAGGCTTAGTCAGGAGTCTCCACCCTTGCTTACCCAGCATCTCTTGGTTGAACAGGGCCATATCTCGGAAACCCATGCCACCGAGAGACTTAGGGGTCGACAGCCAAGCCCATGATCTCCAGTGAAGTTTCTTCTTACCATCCTCCCTTCCCCACCACTGATCGGCCACAATCTGTCTGAACTTTTCACAAGTGGCCACCGGAAGTCGGAAACAGCTCGAGACAAAGGTTGGAATGGCCTGAGTGATAGACTTCAATAAAGTTTCATTCCCAGCCCTAGACAAGGGCCGGTCACTCCACCCAAAGATGTTCTGCCAAGCTCTGCCAGTCAAGAATTTGAACGTACCGGCAGGAGAGTTACCAACCTCAGTGGGCATGCCAAGATAGAAATCATGAAAAGCCTCATTATGAATACCCAATCTGGTCTTCACTATGTTCTTAATGCTGTCCGGACAATTCAGACCAAAAAAGATAGATGATTTCTCCACGGAGTTGAAACGGTTTAACAGTGACAGATAAGTCTCTTGTTTCAGAACGCGGCGAGTTGGCAGACCAGGCCAAATCAATCCACACCCCGTCAAATCAGCGCGGCGCCCGCTGAGTAGTAAAGCCGAACAGCCCGCCTGTCCGCACTCGATTCGCGAGATGCGTCCAAGGCACGCGACAACCATGTGTTTTAATACTTGTACCATGCGTTTATATACTTGTACCAAAATCGGCGTTGCATGATCTCAAGCTGCATGGTGCTCGTCCCCGGAATCGCTTGTCTCTACATCAGTAATAATGCTGCAATAATAGATGTGTAGGGTGGTCTTGAACATGAGGGCACTACCGCAAGCATGCAGCCTCTGACGTGCCAGAAAGTGGTTAGGATCATGAAGAGCACGCGGTCCATGGCAGTGGAGCGTCACAGAGCATGTGCGGTGAGCGTGATGGATTGAAACAACAGCGGCCCCATGTCCGTGCAGAAAATGAAAGAAGGCACATCTTCAAAAAAAAATGGAAAAAATGTACACATTTCATGAATATATATGTTTATATGTGTCATTTTTTTGTATAAACAGCAAATAACGGTATTATTGGATGAAACATTACTGGCGCGCATACAGGCCAATCAGGCCTGCGCAGAAAAAAACTGAGTTATTTGGTTGTCTGTATTCACTCATTGGCCCGCATGGCACGGAAATCAACAGTTCCTAGCAGGTAGGCTCAGTCGATCCACATCGAGCTTACGTGGTGGTTCCACTTGCACAAGAAGATCCCAGTGGATGCGAGGGAATATACATGATGTACGTGATTTATTCTTTTACCTTTGTACGTGATTTGTTCTTCTACCTTCATTAGTCTTCTTCTCTGATCTCTTTTTCTTACTTTCTTAATATCTACACAACGGCACGTTGATTTGAGATAAACTCTACACAAAAAAGATGCACATTGTTGTAATGATTTCATTTAGGCGATTGGTTTGTAGTTTTGTCCGCCGTAGATGTTCAATTTCGTGTTGATGTTTGGAGTTTTTCTGAACAAATTTTGTCAAATTCGTCACGCAAGTTCGACCGTTTGAACTTTTTACCAATAGCTTCGTCTCGTAGTTTTCACACAACTTTTGTGTTGCATATTTTCTATTTGGACGACTGTAGACAAGTAGATCTATCTCTTTCTCGTGGACTATATATATGCGTATCTGTAGTATGTTTAGTGATACTCCTTAATCTCCATCATCCCTTCGTTCCTCTTGCCTTCTTTCCTGCGTCCTGCTACACCGACGCCATCGCCGGCGCTGTTCTTCTCAGTCTCCTCTCTTGCGTCCTGCACTCCTGCTATACTGGCACCACCGCTGGCGTCGTTCCTCTCGGCCTCCTCATCTGGCTAATTTTTTTAAAATAATACATTTTTTTATTAATTTTCAGAAATAATACGCCGTTTTGATATTTCTCACAAATAATACGGCATCATCTTGCTGGAAGACGATTGGACCTAATCGTCTTCCTGGTGGACGATTAGGGTCCAGTCGTCCACCAGTGAGCCGACTGGGCAATCGTCTATAAGGTTGGCCACCAGTCGTCTTGCAGGAAGATGATAAGTCGCAGTCGTCTTGCAGGAAGATTATTAGTCGTAGTTGTCCAGAAGAAAGATTATTACTACTAATCGTCCAGCAGAAAGATGATTAGTTCCAGTCGTCCACCAGAAAGATGATTAGTTCCAACCGCATACATAGGTAGCATACATACGTCCCTCGCGTACATAGATAGATATAGTGGTAGACAAGCATCAGCCACGTCGTCCGGCACGTCGTGGAGGTGGTGTAGGCGGCGTCGGCCACAGATACCTGTGGGGTGCCCGAACGTTACGGGGAGGAAGCTCAGACCATGCCTGGTCATGTTGTGTTTCTTGTGTGGGAGGTGGTGCAGGAGTAGTATATATGTCCATCCACTCGTTGTGCTGCGGCAAGAAATCATGTCTGTTCTGCCCACCTTCATGGTCACTATCCCACCCGGATCCGGACATAGACGCGTCATGTCCATACGGCTGATATCCGTAGGACCCTGTTGGATGGACGAACATAAGTAATGATGAAATACAGGCCCAATTGATATTCACAAGAATAAATATGAAGAAACATACCTATAGGCGGAGGTAGTGGCCGAAACACGTAGGTGTTAGACTATGTATAGCTTCTGTACCTATGTACGTATATTGTACGTATTGTAACACAACCATTATATATAATGAGATAAGCCACCCCTAGAGGGTTGTGCTGGTTCCCAAAACTTATTGTCTTACATGGTATCACGCTAGGTTACGATCGCTTCCGCTTCTAAACCCTAATCCCCGCACCGCCGCCGCAGCCGCCGCCGCCTTCACCGCCGCCGCCGTGCCACCGATCGCGCCGCTGCCATGTCGAGCGCCGCCATCACCGGTTCCACTGCTGCGGGCTTCCTCCCGGCCTCTCTTGCGGCTCTGCTCAACCTCCCACTCGATGCCGTCTCCGTTCCGGCTCCGATCGGGACAAGGAGCATCGGCTCCGTCTTCTCCACACCGCCGGTGCCCTCGCTCGGGCGTGACCTCGTGGTCCACACCGCGGTGCCGCCGTCCGCTGCGGACTCCGCAGGCGCCGTCCCGCCGCTCCTGCCGCAAGCGGATCACACCGCCCCGCTGGCGGGGTTGGCGGCGTCCGCCCCGGCCGCGGGCCTTGCGGCGTCCGCACCGGCCGCGAGCTTTGCGGCGCCCGCCCTGGCTGCGGTCCCGCCTCCTCCCGCATCGCCTTCGGTGGCTCCGGCTGCCTCCATGGTGTTTGCACCCCAGGCAGCCTCCTCGATGGGATCGTCTTCGCCGCCGCCGTTTCACTTCGGTCATCTCATCACCATCAAGCTCTCCACCGACAACTACATCTTCTGGCGTGCGCAGGTTCTCCCGCTCTTGGGGAGTCACTACCTGCTAGGCTACGTCGACGGATCGCTTCCCTGCCCACCCGCACTGGTAGACAGCGTGCACGGTCCGGTCTACAATCCGGCCCATCGCGTCTGGACGGGGCAGGACCAGGCGAACCTCTCCTCCATCCAGGGGTCGCTCTCGCCGGCAGTTGCCGGCCTTGTTGTCTTCGCGAAGACGTCTCATGAGGCCTGGACCATCCTTGAGCGCACCTTTGCAGCGCAGTCCCAGGCTTGTGCCTCTGCACTCCGTCGTCAGCTTGGAGAGTGTCAGAAGCTTGACTCCACTGCCACTGAGTTCTACAACAAGGTCAAGGGCCTCGCCGACACATTGGCCTCCATTGGACAGCCCCTCACCGACTCCGAGTTCAACTCGTTTATTGTCAATGGTCTTGATGAGGAGTATGATGCCTTAGTCGAGATCATCAACGAGCGGGGCAACTCGACACCCATGTTGGCACACGAGGTTTTCTCTCGGCTTCTTCTCACTGAGCAACGGGTCGAGACTCGCCGCACCAGGGGCACTGGCTCCCTCTCGGCCAACGTCGCCACCAAGGGTGGCCGCTCTTCTTCATCACCCCATTCTCCCTTGGGGTTGCCACCATCGCCCGCCTCGGCCCCCCCACCTACTGCGACCTTACCGGGGGCTGGCGGTCCACGTGTGTGTCAGCTTTGTGGCCGCGATGGGCACTGGGCCTCCAAGTGTCATAAGCGCTTCCAGCGAAGCTTCCTTGGTCTTGGCAATGACGGCAAAGATACACGCAATAATGCCCGTCAGGTCGCCATGGCTGATCGTCCCGCGCCGCAGAAGCACCAGGGGCACACTCAGTCCTACTCCATCGATCCACACTGGTATATGGACTCTGGGGCGACAGAGCATCTGACCAGCGAGATGGGGAAGCTTCACACTCGTGAACCCTATCATGGCTCCGACAAGATCCACACTGCCAATGGAGCAGGTATGCACATCTCTCATATTGGTCAAGCATCTCTTCTCACTAGACATGCCAATAGGAGTCTTCAGCTTCGCAATGTTGTTCGAGTTCCATCTGTGACCCGTAATCTTCTTTCAGTTCCTAAACTCACACGTGATAATAATGTGCTTTGTGAATTTCACCCTTTTGATCTTTTTATTAAGGATCGGGGCACGAGGGACATTCTTCTTAGTGGGCGGTTGTGCCAGGGCCTCTACCGTCTGGAGCATCCTGGCGTCGCTCGCGTTTTCAGTGGAGTTCGGGTCTCTCCGTCATAGTGGCATGCTCGTCTTGGTCACCCGGCCACACCTATTGTCCGTCATATTTTGCGTCGTCATGAGCTTCCTAGTTTGTCTAGTAATAAAGATGTAGCAGTGTGTGATGCTTGTCAGCAGGGGAAGAGTCATCAACTTCCTTTTTCGGAGTCCAGTCGTGAGGTGAAACATCCTTTAGAACTTGTGTTTTCAGATGTATGGGGTCCTGCTCAGACTTCTGTCAGTGGTCATAATTACTATATCAGTTTCGTTGATGCTTATAGTCGCTTTACCTGGCTTTACCTTATTAAACGCAAATCTGATGTGTTTGATATTTTTGTCCAGTTTCAAAAACATGTTGAACGTCTTCTCAAGCACAAAATTGTTCATGTCCAGTCGGACTGGGGGGGGGGGGCGAGTATCGCAACCTCAACTCCTTCTTTCAGTCG
Source organism: Triticum dicoccoides (assembly GCF_002162155.2). NCBI lineage: Eukaryota > Viridiplantae > Streptophyta > Magnoliopsida > Poales > Poaceae > Triticum > Triticum dicoccoides. The sequence continues at coordinate 17,698 of NW_021259468.1, read as the reverse complement.
CTTGGGATAGCTCATCGTTTAGCATGTCCACATACACATCAGCAGAATGGTTCAGTCGAACGTAAGCATCGTCATATTGTTGAAGCTGGTCTTACTCTTTTGGCCCATGCATCTGTTCCATTTCGGTTTTGGAGTGATGCTTTCACCACTGCATGCTTTCTCATCAACCGTACTCCTACTCGTGTTTTAAACATGAAGACTCCCATTGAGGTTCTCCTTAATGAACAACCTGATTATACCTTTCTCAAGGTATTTGGGTGTGCTTGCTGGCCGCATCTTCGTCCATATAACAAGCGCAAGCTTGAGTTTCGTTCTAAGAAGTGTGTTTTTCTTGGCTATAGCTCTCTTCATAAAGGTTACAAATGTCTTCATGTTCCCACTAATCGTGTCTATATATCTCGGGACGTCGTGTTTGATGAGCATGTTTTTCCCTTTGCCAACCTTCCTGTGTCCATTGTCGAACCACCATCCCTGCATTCATCCTCTGTTGCTTCTGACCAATTTGATGATGTTGCATACTCTCCTTTGCTGTTACCTAACCATGGTGCAGGAACCGGACGTGGAGCTCGTTTGGAGCTGTTGGAGGATTCACCATCATCGTCGTCGTCTTCTAGTGGGCACGTCGATCGCCCTATATTGCATGGCATCGATTCGCGTGCCCATGCATGGTCACCCGACGAGCCCGTCGCGCCGAGCATCTCCACTGCTCGGTCCGCTACGCCAGCGATCGCCGAGTCTCCAGCGGCTCGGCCTTTTTCGCCAGCGGCCGCCGAGTCGCCCGCGGCTCGGCCCATCACGCCGTCTTCGCCCGCGGCTCGGGTCCTCACGTCGCCTTCATCAGCGGATCGGCCCGCGACACCGGCCGCGCCACGGCCCACTATGCCGAGCTCGCCATCGGCCCGGTCTGTGATGCCGGAGTCGCCAACTGCTTCGTCTGCTCTGCCGGTTTCGCCGGTGGGCCGGCCTTCTTCGCCGACCGAGTCCGAGGCTACCGTGACTGGCTCCTCGTCACCGGCTGACTCATCAACGTCGCCGTCCTCCAGCCCGTTGCAGGCTGCTCCGTCGACCTCGGTGGTTCCTGTGTCTCGACCACATACACGCAGTCGCAGTGGCATTTTCAAACCTAAGGAACGTACAGATGGTACGGTTGCTTGGTTGGCTGCTTGTTTGGCTGCTGCTGTTGCGGATCCATCTTCTGAGCCTCGCTCATATCAGGCTGCCCTGCGCATTCCACATTGGCGAGAGGCTATGGAGCAGGAGTTTCATGCTCTTCTTCATAATAAGACATGGACTCTCGTTCCTCCACCACCACAGGTAAATGTTATTGAATCAAAATGGGTATTCAAAGTGAAGAAGCATTCGGATGGATCTATTGAGCGTTACAAAGCGCGACTTGTTGCTCGCGGTTTTCGGCAGCGTCATGGTCTTGACTATGAGGACACCTTCAGTCCTGTCGTCAAGCCTACCACTATTCGGCTTCTTCTCTCCATTGTTGTTTCTCGTGGTTGGTCACTTCGTCAACTTGATGTGCAGAATGCTTTTCTACATGGATTTTTGGAGGAAGAGGTTTATATGAAACAGCCGCCTGGTTTCTCTGATCCTGATCGTCCTGACTATACCTGTCGTCTTTCCAAAGCACTATATGGTTTGAAGCAAGCTCCTCGTGCCTGGCATGCCCGCCTTGCCTCTGCCCTTCGTGCTCATGGGTTTGTGCCGTCCACTGCTGACACTTCATTATTTCTTCTACAGAAGCCAGAAGTCACTATGTATCTTTTGGTATATGTCGATGATATTATCCTTGTCAGCTCTTCTCAGTATGCTGCTGATGCTCTTGTCTGCTCTCTTGGTGCTGATTTTGCGGTCAAAGATCTTGGGAAGCTTCACTACTTTCTTGGATTTGAGGTCACTTCTCGTGCTACTGGTCTTGTCCTTACGCAGAAGAAGTACTCCTTGGAGTTGTTACAAAGAGCCGGCATGCTGAAGTGCAAACCGACCACCACACCCATGTTGTCTACCGACAAGATAACAGCTGTTGATGGTGAGCTTTTGTCTCCTGCGGATGCCACAGAGTACAGGAGCATTGTTGGTGGACTTCAGTACTTGACGATCACGAGACCAGATATCTCTTATGCTGTTAACAGGGTTTGTCAGTATCTTCAGACTCCCAGAGATACTCATTGGGCTGCTGTTAAACGCATTCTTCGTTATGTTCAGTTCACCCTGACTTTTGGTATGCATATTCGGCCGACTTCCTCTCGGGTCCTTTCGGCCTTCTCTGATGCAGATTGGGCTGGTAGCCCAGATGACAGGCGATCCACGGGGGGTTATGCAGTATTCTTTGGCTCTAATTTGATCGCCTGGAGTGCTCGGAAACAGGCTACTGTGTCACGTAGCAGTACTGAAGCTGAGTACAAGGCTGTGGCTAATGCTACTGCAGAGATTATTTGGGTGCAGTCTTTGCTTCAGGAGTTGGGTTTGTCTCAACCACAGCCTCCTATTCTTTGGTGTGATAACATCGGTGCTACATACCTTTCTGCAAATCCAGTATTTCATGCCCGAACGAAACACATTGAAGTTGACTATCACTTTGTACGGGAACGTGTATCACAGAAGCAACTCCAGATCAAGTTTATCTCATCTAAGGATCAACTTGCAGACATCTTCACTAAGCCTTTACCACTGCCACAGTTTGAGGCTTGTAGGCGCAATCTTACCCTTCTCAGTTCTTTAGAAAGTGGCTAAGATTGAGGGAGGGTGTTAGACTATGTATAGCTTCTGTACCTATGTACGTATATTGTACGTATTGTAACACAACCATTATATATAATGAGATAAGCCACCCTTAGAGGGTTGTGCTGGTTCCCAAAACTTATTGTCTTACAGTAGGCAGACGTGGGATCCGGCTGGTGCTGCCATGCCAAACTACCGGCCTGGTCAGGAGGTGGTGGCCTGGCCGTCCAGTGCTCTGCTAGACGTGGACGCGGATCATGTCGGTGATGCGTGGGTTCGAGCTGACCAGTCGAGTGACGCGGCGGCTGCTGGTGCGTGGAGTGGCGGGGGGGATGCTGGTGAAGTACGTCCGAAGTGCGTGTGCACGTAATAGCCCGATACACAGATCGTACTTTCTCCTCAATGCGCGACATCCAGGTCTGGACCTGAGCCCGAGGAAGCATTAGAGGTGCAGACGACATGACCAGGCATGGTCTGAGCTTCCTCCCCGTAACGTTCGGGCACCCCACAGGTATCTGTGGCCGACGCTGCCTACACCGCCTCCACGACATGCCCGACGACGTGGCTGATGCTTGTCTACCACTATATCTATCTATGTACGCGAGGGACGTATGTATGCTACCTATGTATGCGGTTGGAACTAATCATCTTCCTGGTGGACGACTGAAACTAATCATCTTTCTGCTGGACGATTAGTAGTAATAATCTTTCTTCTGGACAACTACGACTAATAATCTTCGTGCAAGATGACTGCGACTTATCATCTTCCTGCAAGACGACTGGTGGCCAACCTTATAGACGATTGCCCAGTCGACTCACTGGTGGACGACTGGAACGTAATCGTCCACCAGGAAGACGATTAGGTCCAATCGTCTTCCAGCAAGATGATGCCGTATTATTTGTGAAAAATATCAAAACAGCGTATTATTTTGAAAATTAATAAAAATATATATTATTTTAAAAAAATTAGCCCTCATCTGCATCCTGCTACACTGACGCAGCCATGGCACGTGCACTACATTTCTCCTCCCCCGTCCTCTGCCTTAGTGCCCTTCTATTAGTCCCTCCGCACAGACTTCCTCTATGACCATGACGCTAGCAATTGGTTTACCGCGCCGCCAACGGAATTGCTTGCTCGCAACTCCATGCTAGTCGTGTCGGCCGCGGCACCTCGGCCATCGTCCACTGCAGTCATAGAGGCACTCTAGTGTAACTCTGTCTGTTATGTGTAGCTGGTAACTCTTAATCATAGCTAGTGTATGCAACTAAATACTGTGTAGCTAGTTGCATCCGCCCAGCCAATGCACGCAACCAAACGTCAGGCAAAATTGCTCTCCTAACGTGCATATGCATTTATAGTTAAAAAGTGAATGTATTTTTTTTTCAAAACGGGCTCCCTGAAGCGCATCATATAAAACGCCGCATGCGTGATTGATTGCCTTGCCACACCGTGTACGTACTCCATATCCACTCCCAGGCTGATTTGTGACATGGGCATGGAGACGGGCGACGGGCTCGATCTGAGCTTGTCTCTGCGCCAGTACTCGCCACCGAAGTTCCAGCGGGTGTTCTCCTGCTGCTATTGCCCCCGCAAGTTCAGGACCTCGCAGGCGCTCGGCGGCCACCAGAACGGGCACAAGCTGCAGCGCGACCTGGCCAGGGAGGCCACGGCGGTGGGAGAGCTTGGTAAGGCCGCCGTCGATGACCACAGCGCTCCGCCGCGCTACGGCGCCCAGCCATTCGGAACAGGAGGGGGGATCCACCCTCGTCGACATCGCCAGCAGGGCACGGGTACTGGTTCGGGAGCAGCCTCGTCCGGGACAAGAGGAGGCAACCAAGAGGAGCTCACGGAAGAGGCGATTGACCTGTCCTTGAAGCTATGATCGATCTATCCATGCAGCAGCTAGTTCCTCTGTTCCATTAGTTTCATTTCTTGTCTTGTGTTTCTGCTATCGCTACGCTTACTAGCTAGGTTAAATACTTATGCTGGCTGGCTCTTGATTTGGGCTTGATGCTGTACTTGCTCGATCTTCAGATATCTCCATGCATGGATTGTTACTTTGTTAGTTAATAAGTCGCTACACTCATCGGGATCTTTGTCTGTAACTGCTTGCAGTAATCTACTTCTGGTCCGTCGCCTGTGAATAACTAAATTTTCGGCCCTGGCCGATAATTTCTTGGTTTTGGGGCTTGTGAATAACCATGCCTTGACGTCTGATTCAAGCTTGAAGACAGATTTCTTGTTGTCTCGCCCATGAGCATAGCGCATCAATCGGCGGCCAGCTTCGACCGGGCAACACTAGCTTGGGTCCCATGCTAACCATGGCCGACTTGTAGGTAGCTTACCAAGCTGGCCTCTTGCTTACCATGGCCGACGTGGTTGCACCGGTCAAGCTGATGCGGTGATTCCCGCCGGCGGGGTATACAATGCATGTCTTCATAAGCCAAATTCGGCGTAGCACCTCTGCGCGCACCCGAGCTGGTGGCCGGGCAAAGGTCGCGCCTGTAGCAAAATCGTCCGAGCGAGCTGCTTGTCTGCCGCAGCCTCAGGAGTCAGGACCGTCCAGGGTGGCAAGGATGTCACCGTTGCCGCGCTGGACACCTTCACCGAGCGTTTCAAGGAGCAGCTGCCGCCTGAGGTGATCGTCGCCATGCGCTTCCTCTTCAAGCAGGATGACGACCGGGCCACGGCCGTCGAAAATGAGCTCGTCGACCCCGGAGGTGAACATGCTTTGGACCATGAGTTTGTGAATGATGGAGCTGTGTGGCAGCCTGCGGCTGCGGCCGGCTGATGTGCTCCGGTTAGCGCTGGGGTCTCAAGGCGTCCCACGTTAGCACAACATGGTCATGCTCCAGGGTGCTGTAATAGTAGTAGCTGTTATTTTGGTGTTGTTATTATTGGTTTCTTCACGGCCAAAGTGTTGGCTGGATGCATCACCGCTGGCAGCTTGCCATGTACGAGGGCCCTATGTGTTTCCATATGTTAGAACAACAAAAGTTCCTAAGCTGAAATGTTAGGGCCGGGCATAAATTATTCAGATCGTGGTACTACTGTCAAAGAAACCATCGCCGCGTCCTCCTGTCGTATCGTCTGTCTGGAGGAGACGAATCTTGACAGTATCGACCGGTTTACTGCTACCTAGCTATCTTGGGGGATATAGGCTTAAAAGCTTGCTCAAAGACCTGCAGCTGGTACCAGAGGAGGGACTGTTCTGTTGTGGTATGGCCAGATGGTTGATGTGTCCAACATTACAACCACAACCTACTGTTCATAAGCTATGGTGCACATTAGAGACTCAGGGGCTGTTTGGATGGCAGCCCCAAGCTGCCCTTCCAAAAAAATTGGTCGTTGACCACAGGTTGGGCCAGCGTTTGGATCGCAGCCAAGTTTTCGGCTCACAGACAACTTGCCGTTGTGATTCCGCGCTAGCGTGTGGGCGAGTTCCCGGCGGCTATTTCCTTCGCCAAAATTTTGGCACGCCATCGTTTTGGTCGGGCTGGTGTGGGCATAATCCAAACGGCCCCTCAAAGGGCTAGGAAATGTCAGGCTAAAAATATAACTAAATCTAAGTCTAAATGATAGGTGCTTTTTGGAATGTTAGAGGCCTAAATGGGTCTGTCAAGATTGATAGAGTGCAGGAGCTTATTAAAGCTAGCTGCCCTGACTTTCTTTGTATCTCTGAAACTAAGAAAGATAATTTTACTATTCCTCAATTGGAAGCCATTGATGCAAGGAGTGGTTTCATTTGGACCTGGCTGCCTGCTAATAATACAGCAGGGGGCATCCTTGTTAGTGTTAAGGAGGATAATTTTGATGTTATTACTTGGGATATCCATACTTATTCTGTCTTAAAAAATAAACAGAGTGATACTAGATGGAGGTTGATCTCTGTATATGGCTCTTCTTATGAAGAGCATAAGCTTGAGTTTATTAATGAACTTCATGCTATGTTTTCCAGCTGGTCTGGCCCCACACTAGTAGGGAGGATTTTAATATGATTAGGAAAGCTAGTGAGAAAAGTTCTGGGTTGGTTAATCAACATTGGGTTGATCTCTTCAATGATTGGATTAATAAGTATGGCCTAATTGAGCCGAAAAATGCAGGCAGAAAGTATACCTGGGCTAATAACCAGGATAATCTCATGATGGACACTCTAGATAGGATTTTTATTTCTGTTGATTGGGAGAGCCTTTTGTCCTTCTTGTCAGCTCAAGGATTTACCCAGGGTTGGGAGTGATCACACTCCATTAGTTTTGAACACTACTACTTTACATTCTCCTACTATTTCTTTTTAGATTTGAGAAATGGTGGCTAGAAATTCCTGGCTTTGATGAGATCATCCAGAAAGCATGGAATACCAAGTGTAATGCCACTAAAGCTATTGATATTTGGCAATTTAAAATTAGAGCCACTAGAAAAGCTGCTAAAGCCTGTTGTGCTAATTATGAAGCTGGCCAGAATAGGAATAATTACGTAGATGAATATAATTGTTTAGATATTTTAGCTGAATCTCAGCCTCTGTCTCCTAACTCAAAGAAGAGGGTGAAAACAATTTCAGGTGACCTAAATGAGATTTGGAGAAAGGAGGAGATCAAGGCAAGGCAGAGATATGGGGAAAGAGAGATTTTAGAAGGTGAGCTCAACATTGGGTAGTTTAAGGTTGTGGCAAACCAAAAAAGGAGGGAAACCAAATAAATGTGTTGGAAAGCCCTTCAGGACCCGTAGAAGACACCAAAAGTATCCTCCAAGTATCTGTTGATTACTATAAAAAATTGTTTGGTTGTGTGCCTACTTTAGATATTGATCGGAATGAGGATTTTTGGGATCCTTCCAGTATGGTTGGTCCAGAGCATTTTGAACTCCCTGAGAAGCCTTTTTCTGAGGAGGAGATCAAGGATACTGTCTTTGGCTCATATGCTGAGGGAGCTCCTGGCCCTGATGGGTTTTCTTTTTTACTTTATTAGAAGTATTGGGATCTTATTAAGAATGATTTGTTTGCTTTATTCAAGGATTGGGAGGCTGGGGGTTTGGATCTATTTAGACTAAATTTCTCTTTCTTACCCTAGTTCCTAAAGAACATAATGCTATTAGCCTAGATAGGTTTAGACCTCTAGCTATGACTAACTGCAGTTTCAAAATATTTGCCAAGTGTGCCACCAATAGGTTTGGCCATGTGTGCAATGTTTTAATTTCTCCTAACCAGACTACCTTTATTAAAGGGAGATTTATTCTGGAAAGTATTGTAGTTGCACATGAAGTAGTTGATACGTCTCCAACGTATCTATAATTTTTGATTGTTCCATGCTATTATATTATCCATCTTGGATGTTTTATATGCATTTATATGCTATTTTATATGATTTTGGGACTAACCTATTAACCTAGAGCCTAGTGCCAGTTTCTGTGTCTTTTCCTTTTTTTGAGTTCTACAGAAAATGAATACCAAGCGGAGTCCAATTGACCTGCCAATTTTTGTGGATTTTTAATGGACCAAAAGAAGCCCCCGAAGTGAAAGAGTTGGGGCAGAAGGGTCCGGAGCCATCCACGAGGGTGGAGGGCGTGCCCTACCCCCCTGGGCGCGCCCCCCTATCTCGTGGATGACTCGGAGAACCCCCTGGCATGAGACCGACACCAAAAATTCCTATAAATACAGAAACCCCCAGAAATAAACCTGGATCGGGAGTTTCACCGCTGCAAGCCTCTGTAGCCACCAAAAACCAATCGGGACCCTGTTCCGGCACCCTGTCAGAGGGGGAATCATCACCGATCGCCATCTTCGTCATCCCGGCGGTCTCCATGACAAGGAGGGATTAGTTCACCCTCGAGGCTGAGGGTAGGTACCAGTAGCTATGTGTTTGATCTCTCTTTCTCTCTCTCTCTCTCGTGTTCTTAATTTGGCACGATCTTGGTGTACTGCGAGTTTTGCTCTTATAGTTGGATCTTATGATGTTTCTCCCCCTTTACTCTCTTGTAATGGATTGAGTTTTCCCTTTGACGTTATCTTATCAGATTAAGTCTTTAAGGATTTGAGAACACTTGATATATGTCTTGCATGTGCTTATCTATGGTGACAATGGGATATTCATGTGATCCACTTGATGTATGTTTTGGTGATCAACTTGCGGGTTTAGTGACCTTGTGAACTTATGCATAGGGGGGTTGGCACATGTTTTCGTCTTGACTCTCCGTTAGAAACTTTGGGGCACTCTTTGAAGTTCTTTGTGTTGGTTTGAATAGATGAACTTGAGATTGTGTGATGCATATCGTATAGTCAAACCCACAGATGCTTGAGGTGACATTGGAGTATCTAGGTGACGTTAGGGTTTTGGTTGATTTGTGTCTTAAGGTGTTATTTTACTATGAACTCTAGGGCTGTTTGTGACACTTATAGGAATAGCCGAATGGATTCATCAGAAAGAATAACTTTGAGGTGGTTTCGTATCCTACAGTAATCACTTTGTTTGTTCTCCGCTATTAGTGACTTTGGAATGACTCTTTGTTGCATGTTGATGGATAGTTATATGATCCAATTATGTTATTATTATTGAGAGAACTTGCACTAGTGAAAGTATGAACCCTATGCCTTGTTTCAAAGCATTGCAATACCGTTTATGCTCATTTTTATCATTAGTTACCTTGCTGTTTTTATGTATTCAGATTAAAAAAACCTATATCTACCATCCATATTGCACTTGTATCACCATCTCTTTGCCGAACTAGTGCACCTATACAATTTACCATTGTATTGGGTGTGTTGGGGACACAAGAGACTCTTTGTTATTTGGTTGCAGGGTTGTTTGAGAGAGACCATCTTCATCCTATGCCTCCCACGGATTGATAAACCTTAGGTCATCCACTTGAGGGAAATTTGCTACTGTCCTACAAACCTCTACACATGGAGGCCCAACAACGTCTACAAGAAAAAGGTTGTGTAGTAGACATCAGTAGTACATGTTGTTGCTAAGAATGATATGTCTGGCTTTTGTTAGCTTGACTATGAAAAAGCATATGATATGGTTAGTACATAATTTCTCTTGAGAATGCTTAGGAAGAGGGGCTTTGGCCCTAAATGGATGAATAAGCTTGAATCTCTTCTTTGCAATGGGCCAGTAGGTGTTAGGATTAATGATACCAATAGTGATTATTTTATTGCTAGCCAAGGGGTTAGGCAGGGAGACCCTATATCTCCCCTTTTGTTCAATCTTGTGGCTGATGTGTTCACTAGAATGCTAATTAAGGCTGCTAGTAATTATTTGATTGTTGGGGTTTTCCCACCTTCAAACCTAGCTGGAGTGATTAGTATGCAATATGTTGATGATACTCTTTTGTTATTAGATAAGAATTTAGATCATGCCAGGAACTTGAAATGGATCCTATCCTGTTTTGAGCATCTCTCTTGCATGAGGATTAATTTTCAAAAGTGTGATCTTGTGCCTATCAATATTGATAGGAATGAAGCTACTATATTTGCTCAGTCTTTGGGTTGTAAGATCAGCTCCTTCCCTATCAAATATTTGGGTGCCCCCCTTCACTACAGCAAGATTAGAAAAGATGATCTCCAACCTACTGTTGACAAGATCATTAAGAAGGCTGCAGGGTGGAGAGGAAGACTTCTTTCTTTTGGAAAAAGGCTTATTCTAGTTCAAGCCTGTTTAGCTAGTATCCCCACATACCTTATGGGGTACATCAAATTCCATGTGGGCTATTAAGCTTGTTAATTCTCAGCTGGCTCATTGTTTTGGGATAACTATGAGGGTTATCACAAATACCACTTGTCAGCTTGAGGTTCCCTCACTATGAGGAAAGAATTTGGGGGGCTTGGTATTACTGACATTGGGGATATGAACTTGTGTCTACTGGCTTCTTCGGTGAGTAGATACTATAATTCTGAGGGTATAATTTGGAAGAACATTATTGATTCCAAGTATGACCTCCAGGATAATAACCTTTTTGCTGGGGCTTCACCTTTTTGGAAAGGAGTGCTCTAGGCAGCTCAAGCTGCAAAAGCTGGGTTCTCCTGGAATATAGGTAATGGCAAGAGAGCTAGATTCTGGGAGGATCATTGGTTTGGTAATGCTACCTTGGCTACTCAATATTGGGATCTTTATAATTCGGCTCATGAGCATAACATAACTGTTGAGAAAGCTTGGAATGGTAGTAATCTTAAAATTACATTTAGGAGATGCTTTTACCAAGAGTTGTTGAATCTTTGGTTTGAGCTCCTGGAGATTGCTAAAACTATCTTGTTTAATGATATGGATGACTCCCTAGTCTGGTATATGAATTCCAAAGGAGTCTATACAGTTAAAACCTTTTATAAATTTGTTAACTTTAGGGGAGTGTTGCAAGCTATATTGTGTTATATCCTTTGCTTGCTTGTGTGCTTATTGTTGTTGCATCATATTGGTTGCTCACCTAGTTGCATATCTAGACAACCTACTTTGATGCAATGTTTAAATTGGTAAAGAAAAGCTAAAAATTGTTAGTTGCCTGAGGTACTACCGTGGAGGGCTATGGTACTACCGCTGGCACGACAGGGGCCAAGACTAGTCATGATGAGCTAAGGCAGGGAGCGGTAGAACGGCTGGTGCAGTACTAACGCACCCCATTGCGGTACTACCACAAGGCAGGAATAGTCTAGGTCGATAAGGCACGGACATGTAAAAATACATCCATGACTACTTCCGCTGGGTTTTGATCTATGCAAAAATCCGACACGGTACTACCGCAAGCCTGGAGCGGTACTACTATGTAGGGTGCGGATGTAAAAAATTACATCCGCCCCTACTTCCGCTCATGCTGATGTGCCTGGCCAGAGCTCATGGTACTACCGCGCCCATGGAGCAGTACTACCGCGTAGGGCGCGGATGTAAAAAATTATATCCGCCCCTACTACCGCTCGAGCAGCTGCGCCTGGCCTGAGGCCACGGTACTACCGCTCCTAAGGAGAGGTACTACCGTGAGCACCTATGGTACTACCACGCTTGTGGATGGTACTACCACAAGGGCTTGCGGTAGTACCGCTCTAGAGAGCAGAACTACCGCCTGCCTCAGTTCAGCAACACTAGGAGTCCTGCATTTTGCAGAGACACGAAGAGACGGAGGATGCTCCAAAGAGCCAAAGGAAAGGTGGTGCAAAAAGGAACAGACGTGTACGTGTTGATTCCACCCAAACCTTTCCAAAGCGGACCCCCTCTTAATAGTACGGCTTTCCTACGACTCAAATCCACCGAAAAGAACCGTAGAGAAACACCGTCTTCAATAGTCTTCGAGGGGCACCAAATCGTCTTGTGTTTAGACATGATATATCTGAAATGCTCAATGCACACGATTAGTCCGCAAAAGCATTGTCATCAATCACCAAAACTACTGAGGGATAAATATGCCCTTACAATCTCCCCCCTTTTGGTGGATTGATGACAATACGGGATTTGCACATAGGGATATAAAATGAAACAAAGGCAAACCCACCATCTATAAAATATAGACGGGCTCCCCCTAGATGTGTGCACTCTAGAGAAGTGCTTTGGACTGCATGGCACACATACTAGGATCAACACTCCCCCTATATTTTATAGACAAGGCACCTCTTGCAACAATACAACTAACACTAAGCAAGTAGGCAAGATAACGAATATGAGCATAAAGAGAAGGCCACAAGATAGCATAGGCTCACGAACTACTAAGTAACAAAGACAATAAGATACGCTAGAGTGCATATGTCTTACACCATATGATAGAGAACTTGGTCTAATGAGCACAAACCAAACCAGAGCAAACGAGGTTCAACAGACCGAAAGAAAAGCGACAAAGCGAAGCAACACAATGACACAAGACTCGTAAATCCTACACTTTCTCCCCCTATGGCATCGAGACACCAAAAAGGCAGAGAGGACACCTACGACACAGGTGGTAGCTCAAACTGCAGTGATCACACATCAGGCTCCTCATCGGTCTCAGCAGCTGGAATGGGCTCCTCCTCGGACTCCTTCCACTGATATCCCTGCTGGGCTATCCACGCAGCCTCTGGAGTGATGATTCCCTCTGATCCACTCTCCACATGTTCGCCAAAGGTCCTCAAGATCTTCTTATCACGCTGACGGCTCTCCTTGGAGGCAACATGGGTCCTGTACTTCCCTTTGGCCTGCATGCAGAACAGAGCCTTCATCTTGTTCTTCAGCTTCTTAGCCCAAGTGGGCTCAGTAGAGGGAGGAGTGTATCCATCAGAGTTGTCCTCATCTGCTTCCTCCTCCTTGATCTCATCCTCATCCGCATCCATCTTCGCAGCCTCTGCCTCAGCACTGGTAGTGGTGTTAGCCCATTGGCTCTTGATGCGGAGCTTGATAGGCTCATGATGAATCCAGCTGGGGGCAACAAACTCATCATCGGGATAGAGCTTATCCCAAGTCTTTTTGATCAAGAGAAACAGGTAAGGTCCATAGATGGGGACCTTACGGTTCAACACCGCAAACTGTAGCTCGCACCACATGATATGTGAGACATCAAGTGGTTGCGTCTGAGCATGACGCACCTCCTCACAAATAAGCATCATAACCACAAGATAGGCATGCACCTTATCGTTATAACCGATGCGCGTAAAGAGGGAGTTGCATAAGATCCAATGCATGATGTCAAGGAAAGAGTTCAACACCCATGCCTTCTTCTTACTGGGAAGCGTCTTCTCAACAAAGAAGGGCTGAAGCTTGTTCTTGTTGGCTGACTCGGGGTTGGCATGAGGGCGAACACCAACGGGCGTGTTGAGCCCCTCATCAGGAACCTGAAGCAAATCCATGAAGTCCTTCCACTTAGCAGTCATCTGTTGTCCATTGGTCATCCAGGTCATGGTCCATGCCTCATCAAAATGGAAGTGGACCGAAGCAAAGAACTGAGGCACAATCTCTGGGTCAAAGTCCAGGTGAAAAGTAAGCATGTGCTCAATGCCAAATTGCTCCACCAGGTCCAAAGCCTCACCAAAATAGTCACGGTGCTTATCCTGCCTCGTATGATTCATGTCAATCCAGTGCACATCCACGTAGATGTTCTGCTTGGCCTTGATCACATCCAGATAGATAAAATTTTGCTGCTTGGTCTAAAACAAATCATTCCCTCTAAAGTTTGCATGGGGATTCGCATAGGGGTTGATCTTCCTTCGAGTGATAAACTCAGCCATTGGTATCTCATCCATGCCCATTGTTGGCTCCTTGAGCTTGGTGGCGGTGGTCTTGGTTCTGCGTTGGGGGGCATTGGAGCCCTCTGGAGCTTCATCTTGGTTGCGCAGGCGCTTCGAGCCCGTTTCACGAAAAAATTCGATTGACGGACATGGGAACCGGAGCCACCACCTATGACACAAACCACAAGAACATGCAAGAGAAGCGAGAAGGATCAATGCAAAGACCACAACAAAACAAATGAAACAAGTAGAAACAACATTGGGTAGTTGCGACAGGGAAGGTTCGATTGCAACGGTAGTACCGTACTGTTGTGCGGAACTAAAATTTTGCTGCCGCTCCAGCCGCGGTAGTATCGCGCCAGGATGGCACAGTAGTACCGCGCCTGGAGCAGAAGTAAAATTTTACTTCCGTGCCACTCGCGGTAGTACCGCTCCTAAAGAGCGGTAGTACCGTAGGAGACAGCAATGAAGAGATCGCTAGCACCACACGGGAGGTGCCGTAGTACCGCTCGGGTCAGATCTGGGGCAAACCAGATCTGGACACAGTCGCAACAATGGAGCGGTACTACGGTTGATCAACAATTCAGCGGGCAACAAACCAAATAGCATCTCTACAACAGTACTACTCTCCTCCATCCACCTCTTGCAAAGATTTGGCCTAAAATCTCAAGAATAACATGCATCTCCCCGAAGACCTAGAGACAAAACAACGAAGCAAAGAGAGAGGGATTTGGGGAGAAAACTTGATCCATGGCAAGAGGGCGAGGTGGGGAATGATCCCACCGGTCGGAACGCGAGGAGAGAGGCCGGAGACGGAGATCTGGCGAGGTCCCCCGGCGCCGTTCTTGGGCAGGAGAGAGAGAGAGACGACGTGGGGAAAAGGAGCTGAATGGGTATGGGGGAGTTAGAACTGCCCCTGCCCGCTCTTAACCCCCACGCGCTCACGACTACACGGTAGTACCGCGGGTCATTGCGGTAGTACCACCCGGGCAGAAGTACCGCACGCGGGGCGGTAGTACCACTCGACCAGTGACAGTAAAAAATTACTGCTGTGCTGGTTGTGGTAGTACCATGCACAACTCCTACAGTAGTAGCGTGGCAAGCCACGGTAGTACCGTGAACCCAAGAAAATGCAAGTTTCGGAAACAAGAGGGGAAAATAGCCTTTGCAATGCAACCTTCACACAAACGGACACACCAAAGAGCTAGCACACGAGGCAACACAAACACAAACATGGCTCAAAGGAAGGCAAAAGACAACGAAGACCAAACATGAAACAAAACTCTCAAGAAGAGATGGCGGTGGCCGGAGCCACCTATGTAAGAGTCAACTGGTATGGCACCGCGAAGAATTATCCTTGGGCCCATGACCAAAACTCGTCTTTGAAGCACATGTACCATCAAAAATGGCTAATATGAAAGAGTTGATCAATTTATGCATAATGGGGGAGGGACAGTTCATTGAGAGAACAACACGCCCCCTATGTCCATGCCTACACCTAAACAAGATATCAAGTTGAGTATGGTGGGATGTGCAAGGGTTCAAGCTACATTGCTTGAATCAATGATATTTAGCTCATGCCTTAACTCGCGAAATCTTGCTTCATCCAAGGGCTTCGTGAAAATATCTACAAGGTTATCATGAATGTTGACATACTTGAGCTTGATCTCCCCTCGCCTAATGTGATCCCGGATGAAGTGATACCGAATCTCAATATGCTTTGTCTTGAAGTGTTGCATCGGGTTGAGAGAGATCTTGATGGCACTTTCATTGTCACACCAAAGAGGCACTTCGTCAAAAGTGACACCGTAATCCTTCAAAGTTTGCCTCATCCATAGAAGTTGAGCACAACAACTACCGGCAGCCACATACTCTGCTTCGGTGGAAGAGAGAGATACACAACTTTGCTTCTTAGAAGACCAACTCACCAAAGAGCAACCAAGAAATTGGCACCATCCTAAGGTGGACTTCCTATCCACTTTGTCTCCCGCCCAATCTAAGTCTGAATAGCCCAAGAGATCGAAGTTGGCTCCTCTTGGGTTGTCGTGGTACTAAGTCTGACAGTAAGAATATGGGGTACGTATGAGGAGGTGAGGCCCTAGCTACGGTGAGATTGTACACACGAGTTTTACGAGTTCAGGGCCCTCTTGGAGGAGGTAAGAGCCCTACGTCTCGGTGCTCTGATGCGGTCGACTGGAATATGGGAGTGTGTGTGTTATAGGGGGTCCAAACCCTTGTCCCAAGGGAGGGGGTGGCTTATATAGAGTGCGCCAGGACCCCAGCCACCTCCGTTACAGGGGTTCAATGTACATTAAGATAGGGCGTTACTGATAACACCAGCTATAAAGTGTATTTAATGACCTTTAAGACTACGGAGTGAATGCCCAACCGTTGCCGTCCTGAGTGACTCCTGGCCTTCTATAGGCCGAGTGGTTTCTCGTATAGTCGAATGGCTTTGTCTTGGTCGAGTGATATCAGGAGGGAGGGGTACCCGAGTGAGATGACTGGTCGAGTGGATTGCACTCGTCGACTTCAATTAATACTCTCTGTTGTTCTTTGAATGTCTTTGCTTCTAGGGTAGTGACCTTGGGTAGGGCGTATAGGTCAGGCCTATGACCCTACCCTAGGTCTATGGCATCATCATTAGCCCCCGAATGGATTGACGTCCGAGTGGAAAGAAGGTTGAAGTTGGTCCTGCCTTGACTCTTGTGCTTCACAAGTACCCATGCTGGATTGGAGGCCCACGTTGAAACTTCGGCTTCGTTTCAGTCACCTTGATCGATTCATAAGTTATCGAGTGGACTTATGCTGGCACTTGTTGAGTGTTACTTTGATGTGAAATCTTTGGCGCGATTGGTTACTCTGTATCCCGGATCTCACAGGATTCGAAAATATGGGGAAGCATGTGAGGCGGAGCACACTGTAGTAAGTGGAACGGATAGAAAGGGGCGCCTCAATTTCCGTGCCACCTTTTTTGCCACGTACCCGACGTGCGACTGTTGCGGGATTTGACAGGATTGCTCGGGCCCACGCGTTAGCCACGCAAGTGGGTTCTTAAAAGGCATCGGGGCCGAGGCGTCTGCACTATGCGCCTTCATTCCCCTTCGTCCTTCTCCGCTTCTCCACTGCATCTTTTTCCTCTACCCTCAACGCTGCCGCCCCACCAGTGCGCATCCTACCACCATGCACTAGTAGAAAAAGGGTCAAATGTGAAGCACAATAGTGCCGGTTGGAATTTAAGCCGGCAATAATGTGTACACTAGTGCCGGTTCGTGGCGGCGATCAATAGCACCGGTTCGTGGCGAACCTTTAGTACCGGTTCATGCCACGAACCGGTATTAACGAGGTTGTGTCAGCCTGCGGTCAGGCTATGGCCCCACCACCACCATTTAGTGCCGGTTCGTACCACGAACCGGTACTAATGAGGTTATGGCAAGCTGTTTTTTAGTCCCACCTTGCGAAGTGAGAGGGACTAGGAGCGGTTTATAAGCCCTGAGTGCAGAGACGATGAAGAAGAGGCTCAATGCTCACGTTGCTTAGCTTCAAGCCTTCAGGAATATGGTAGACTGCATGGAGCTATGCGCAGTGCAGTTTACACTATTCCGAATGGCTTGAAGCAAATTAACGAGCATTGCACCTCTTTTTTATTTTTAATAACTTATTACAACTCCGGACTTCTTCTGTTATGGCAAAAACTAATTGCACGTCAACATTTCTTTTTTTTAAGTTATAACTCCAGAGGAGGAAGAAGAAGGAGAAGAAGAAGAAGAGGAGGAGGAGAAGGAGGAGAAGAAGAA
>NW_021259467.1:0-792 GCF_002162155.2 Triticum dicoccoides | reverse complement strand
ATTTGGCCGGAAACTGCTAAGTGTTTGCTTATATAGCAAACCCTTTAGTCCTGGTTGGTGGCACCAACCGGGACTAATCCACCCTTTGGTCCTGGTTGGTGCCACCAACCGGGACCAAAGGCCTCTTTTTCGGTAGCCCAAAGGGCGGGAACCGGCGGCCTTTGGTCCCGGTTGGTGGCACCAACCGGGACTAAAGGGGGCTTTAGTCTCGGTTGGTGCCACCAACTGGGACCAAAGGACGCTGTGCTACCCGCGTCGGGGCCAAAGTTTAGTCCCACCTCGCTAGTTGAGAGGGGCGCGCAGTGGTTTATAAGCCCCACTGTCGCACCCCTCTCGAGCTCCTCTCCACTGCAGGCTTTCAGGCCTACTTGCTATTGCTTTGCCTGATGGGCCTTCTGGGCCTACTGCGGGCCTGAATCCTGGCCCATAGTAGGGTTTCTAGTCGTATTCAGGCCGTGGGGGCCCAGTAGGAGGCATTTTTTTTGTTTTTTTGTTTTCTTTACTTATTGTTGTTATATTTATTTTTTTTCCAGTTTTTTCTTTTGTTTTCTGCATTATTTATTTTCTTTTGTTTTTTGCTTTATTTTTTAATTGTTTTTGCTTTTAGTTTTAGGAAAATTATAAACTTTTTGTTAGTGCCATTAGTTTTCAAATTTGAAAACACTTTTTTATTTTTTTCTTTTCTTTCTTGCTTTATTTATTTTATTTTGTTTCTACTTACAAAAAAATACTTATTGTTGTTTTTTTCTTTTGTTTTCTGCATTATTTATTTTCTTTTGTTTTTTGCTTTAT
>NW_021259466.1:0-1294 GCF_002162155.2 Triticum dicoccoides | reverse complement strand
CTCGTCTCTGCCCTTCCCTCCTCCCGTCGGCGTCCCTATCCGGCGACTGCCGTGAAGCCCCCCCGCTCGCATCCAGCCTTGTGCCCGCAGGGCACTCGCCGGCCCGGCCCCGCCGCTCGCTGTAGCTGGCCGGCCCTCCCCTCTACCTCACCGGCCTCTGGTGCGCTGCTGCTCCCCGGTGGCCTCGCCTTGCCTCGCCTTCCCGGTTGGGCTCGGCCCCGCGCGGGTGCGCCCGAACCGCACCGGGGGCGCCCGCACGCCCGCATAGGCCTTTGGCCCACTGACAAAGGGGCCCTAGCCCCAGAGGGAAAAAAAAAGAGAAAAGAAAAAGAAAAGGAGAATTAAAAATAAAATTAATAAATAAAAATAAAAATGATTAATAAAATTAATTATTAATTAATTAATTAACTAATGGATTAATTAAGTTAATTAACCCGGTTTAATTAATTTAATTAACTAGTTAAGTTTAATTAAACTGTAATTAGATTAACCTAAACCCTAATTAACCTAATTAGAGGATGACAGGTGGGTCCCCCCCTGGACCCACATGTCAGGTTGACCAAGTCAACTCTGTTGACTGCTGATGTCAGCATGACATCATGCTGATGTCATTAATCTATTTTCCGAATTAATTAAATAATTAAATAAATTCCAGAAATTAATAAAATCTTTAGAAAATCATATCTTTTAATCCGTAACTCGGATTAAATTATTTTCAACATGAAAGTTGCTCAGAACGACGAGGCGAACCCGGATACGTAGCCCGTTCGTCCACCACACACCCCTAACATATCAAACCCGCAACTTTTCCCCTCCGGTTCATCTGTTAGAAAACACGAAACATCAGGAATACTTTCCCGGATGTTTTCCCCCCTTCACCGGTATCACCTACTACCGCGTTAGGGCACACCGAACACCGCGTATTGCCTTGTTATATTTTGTGATGCTTTGTTTGCTCTGTATTCATTATTTCTTCCCCCTCTTCTCTCCGGTAGACTACGAGACCGACGCTGCTGCTGACCAGTTCGACTACGGAGTTGACGACCCCTCTCTCTTGCCAGAGCAACCAGGCAAGCCCCCCCCCCTTGATCACCAGATATCGCCTATTCTCCTCTATACTGCTTGCATTAGAGTAGTGTAGCATGTTACTGCTTTCGTTAATCCTATTCTGATGCATAGCCTGACATTGTCGCTACATCTGTTGATACCTTACCTGCAATCCTAAATGCTTAGTATAGGATGCTAGTTTATCATCATTGGCCCTACATTCTTGTCAGTCTGCCTTGCTATACTA
>NW_021259465.1:0-759 GCF_002162155.2 Triticum dicoccoides | reverse complement strand
AAATATGTGGAGCTGGGTTGGCTATATATGGTAGCAAAAGATTAGCAATAATCAATTCAAAGATGCAATGTTGAATAAACGCTCAACGACGGTACTGTGCTGGTCCTAGGCTAGACCGAACTAGAGACGCGAGCCTAGAACACTAATGAGGTCACGTCGTAGCACAACTAGCATCAATGAAGGACACTAAGTAGCTCTGGACAGCAAGATATAAATGAAGATCACAACGGCAGTAAAGATAATGAGGTGAAACAACAGCCAAGCAGGATATATCAACAACTTTGTCTCCAACTTTCCTCTGAAAAAGTTTGTGCCGATTTTTTTGTTTTTTTTTCTTCTCTCTTTTTTTTCCTCACACTTTTTTTTCTTTCTCTCCTTTTTTTTCTCTGACTTTTTTTTTCTCCTTTTTTTTCTCTTGTTTTTTTCTCTCTTTTTTTCTCCCTCTTTCCAAAACAAACTAGATAAGATGCAGATTGGATCAAGTGAAGATGTGAACGATCTCAACTATTATTATGACAATGAATGGTGGGTAGCACGTGGTGGAAATTGATGGATGGGTGGTGGACAGCGGAAGAGATAATGATGCAGTGGTGGCGTGACTAATGTGAACAGAACTCGAAACTCTAAACGAACTAGACACTAAGACCAGCAACTCGACACGACGATGCAACCGATAATTCAACTATGCAAGCAATGAAAAGAAAATTGCAAAGGCTCAGACTGGCTTGGACCAAGGATGAATAGATCTAACTCTTTTTT
>NW_021259464.1:0-2233 GCF_002162155.2 Triticum dicoccoides | reverse complement strand
TTTGGTCATATCCAAGGTAGTCATGTCCTCATCATCCTCCCCTTCTTGAAAATAAAGCCGTCCTCGGCGTTGCTTAATCTGAAATGTGGCTAACAAAAGAGACAAGGTGTACATGTTGTATATGTATATGTCATCCATTTTTACTTCCCTTGATTTTTGCATATATGACACATGAATAGATGAGTAACTTGCATAGTTCATAAAATCTAAAGCCAAAAAATTAGCACAAGAAGTAGAAGGCATGAAAATATTGCAACTCAGTTTGCACATATAAGTGAAGCTCTTATTCATTTCAAAAGATTGACAATGTTCATCATTAAACCATCCCAACATTGGTGAATAAACCTTACTTGCATCAAATTTACATGCTACAACATGCTTAAACAAGCAAACATGCAATAAGTCATTCAACACAGAATCATCACCAAGATTAGAGGTCATATCAAAATGATTAAACATTGGTTCTTTTGCATCAATAGTTAATTCAATGGGTGCACTCAAAATTGTTGGTATTTCAGTTGTTTGATCACATGGCAAAGTCAAATTATCAACATAGTCCTCGAAAATAGGTGGTGTGATCAAAGTAGTGGGTAGCTCATCAGATGGTGCATTCAAATTGACAAGGCATTCATCATTCTCATGTAGAGATGGAAGATTAGTACCTTTGTCATTACCTCTTATGATCAACTCAGATGATGTAGCCACTCTCGGGGGCGATGTGTCACATGGTGGAGGTGATGTAGTCCTGACAACAACGGATGTGGTTGTCATAGTATGCCTAGTAGTTGAAGGAACAATCATATCAACTCTTGGAATGTGCACCGTGCGCTTGTTCTCCTCGTGGCTAACACGTCGTTTTATTTCCTGTTCAGCTTTGCAAGCAAGATGAAACAAATGGTCCATAGGATAACACTCTTCATGAATTAGTATCTCTTGAATATCACGGTTTAATCCTCCCCAAAATCTATCCATAAAATCATCTTCACTTTCTTCTAAAGAGGAATGCAGCAAGGTAGTTTGTAAATCATCACAATATTTTGTTACAGTTTCACTACCTTGTTTTAAGTGTTGCAACTTCTTAATCATGTCACGAGTATAATAAGCAGGGACGAAAGTATGTCGCATGGCAAGTTTCAAATCATCCCAAGTAGTAGGTATATAATCAGGGTGTAACCGACAATATTCACTCCACCAAACCAAAGCATAACCAGTGAAAGAACCAACCGCAACCTTAACCTTTTTATGTTCATCGAAATTATGGGAAGCAAATAT
The DNA here is from genome assembly GCF_002162155.2 of Triticum dicoccoides. Taxonomy (NCBI): domain Eukaryota; kingdom Viridiplantae; phylum Streptophyta; class Magnoliopsida; order Poales; family Poaceae; genus Triticum; species Triticum dicoccoides. Next base: position 961 of record NW_021259464.1, on the reverse strand, counting down.
ATTTTTTATGTCGAACTCCCATTCAATATAAAAGCAGGTTTAAAACGGCCATTAAATGGTGGTATAGATACATTAACCTGATCATGTGCATTTGGATGTTTGTGCACCTCTCGTGACGGTTGTGGTATTTGCAAAGATGGTGGCACGTCTCCCGCGATCGACAAAGCCCATGAATTGACTCTGGATCCTGTCATGATTAGTAGAACAAGAAACAAAACCCAAAAATAATGTTCCTATAACTACTAGGATGTGGTGGTAAAACGCTCACAGTAAAGCAAATATCAATGTCTTACAAGTTCTTACCATACAGCAGGCGGTGATCGGCAACCAGCGGTGTCAAGTAACTCCGAATATTGAGTAAAGCGATTGCCAGGGGAGCGTACGTATACACGGTGTAGAAATATGTGGAGCTGGGTTGGCTATATATGGTAGCAAAAGATTAGCAATAATCAATTCAAAGATGCAATGTTGAATAAACGCTCAACGACGGTACTGTGCTGGTCCTAGGCTAGACCGAACTAGAGACGCGAGCCTAGAACACTAATGAGGTCACGTCGTAGCACAACTAGCATCAATGAAGGACACTAAGTAGACAGCAAGATATAAGTGAAGATCACAACGGCAGTAAAGATAATGAGGTGAAACAACAGCCAAGCAGGATATATCAACAACTTTGTCTCCAACTTTCCTCTGAAAAAGTTTGTGCCGATTTTTTTGTTTTTTTTTCTTCTCTCTTTTTTTTCCTCACACTTTTTTTTCTTTCTCTCCTTTTTTTTCTCTGACTTTTTTTTTCTCCTTTTTTTCTCTCGTTTTTTTCTCTCTTTTTTTCTCCCTCTTTCCAAAACAAACTAGATAAGATGCAGATTGGATCAAGTGAAGATGTGAACGATCTCAACTATTATTATGACAATGAATGATGGCTAGCACGGGGTGGAAATTGATGGATGGGTGGTGGACAGCG
>NW_021259463.1:0-2459 GCF_002162155.2 Triticum dicoccoides | reverse complement strand
TGTGTCATTTGCGAAATAGTTGTATGAAAATTAATGTGTCACGAATGATAATAACTTCATAAGTTACAATGAAATTTCCAATTTTTGTATTCCCCTGAGATGTCTCAGTTCCATACTATGCGCACTCCATTGTTACTGACTTGCTAACTTATGTCCATTCTTATGAGAACTTTGTACGGTCTATGTAGTGAAATCTACTTATTGGAGCTTGTTGGTCCTATAGTAAGGCTTCTTACCTTCAAATTAGCATTTGAAATTGGTGTTGTACATAAGCCTTTTTACCTTCAAATTAGCATTTGACATTGTATTGTTGTTGTATATTAATACAAGTGATGATGCATAGAAATAATTATATAGAAATATTTAACTGAGTGCTTAACGTAATATTACTGTCTCGCTACTTGCATGTAGACTTGTCTCTAATCAAGTGTGTACAATGAATGCTATAATAACTTCAGCAAGTTACAGTTTGTACCATGAGCCAGCTCTGCTTGAAAAAACGAACACGAGCAATCACTGCTTCATTTTTTTGTTTTATAGTCATACATCAATAGATTTTGTGCTTGAGATGATTTTCCTTGCTGGCAGCTGCCACACATGTTGGAGTTAGTCAACCATCGCATTGTGTGTCCTATTATGTTGCTCGCGCATTCGATGTAAAAAACTTTGCATAAATATCACCTTTGTTGTTCTAACAGAAAATTATATCAGGCAGAATTTCATTTGCTGAAGAGACCATTATTGTTGCAAATATTTTTTTGTCAGCCATGGTCACCATGTCTAGTCTTAGCCGCTCACTGAAGCCGTCGCCATCCCTGGAGCCAAGGGAGCAGATGTGGCGAGGATTGGTGCGAAATTAATGGAGGTGCCCGCCAATGGGAGACATCGCCGAGAATTAATGATCACCTTGTTCAACAGTATAGGGCAGAACAATCATGGACCACCAGTAGAGTCGGATCCCAGGTAGACTCAGCAGCTCTGTTCTGTGACTTCCAATATTTATTCCATACTTATTGGAGTTGTGTCATGAGGAATTTTTTGAAGATTAGAACGCTTAGGTTGATCTATCTGTCTGTTGTTTCCTAGGCTTTATTGTACAATCAAGACCGCGGTCTTTTAATAGACCACTCTGATAGACTTACAACAGCTTTGTTTTTGTGGTTCTATTGTTGCAAGGAAATTTACAAACTTTATTGTCGTGATACCTCAGTTTCATATTATGCTTACTCTAATGTAAATTTCTTGTTTTTGTGGTTCTATTGTTGATGTTTAGGATGTTTGTGGTGAAATGTTTCTATTGGAGCATGCTGGTCCTATAGATAAGACCTCTTGTCTTCTAAGTAGCATTTTAAATTACAATGTTTCTATATATTATGGCATTATTGTCTTGCTGCTTATCTGTCACCTGCCCTCTAACATTAAGTGTCTCTAGGCATTTTGCTCCCTGGCTCAACGGAGTATGACAATTTACTAGGTTCTTCTTGATTTTTGTAAAAGACACGCTGAATCTAGTTTTGGACGAGTCTCACGGTCTGAATCTAGTTAAACCGCTGAATCTATTGACACAGACTGTGGCAATTTTCTAGGTCTTTCTTGATTTTTTTAAAAATAAAACCAGCAGGTACTTAATTTAGGAAGCACCCACTTATTTAGTTTTTTCTTTAATGTTTCTTGCTTTTCTTTCCAGAAGAACTCGTGGTTGTTGTAATTTCTACAGCAGTTTTGCTGGACATGCACATGGCAGAAATTATACTATGGTTCTATGAATTTACAGATGCGTATCGCTTTCTTCCTTCCAAACAAAAGTGATCGTGATCTCGCCTGCCCACGAGTGCTTCCTTCCGCCGCCGTCGTCCAGCGGCTCGCCTCCACTGACGAACTCGGTCGTCCGTAGTGAGAGGGGCCGCTGAATCCACACATGTGGATCGCTTTAGGCAAATATTAGCTTAGGATTTTAGGTTGTTTGTCATCTTGACATTGATAGCGGCGATGTCGATGCCGAATAAAGAATCTTCAGATCCACTCATGATGAGGCGATCGACCCTATGGTTGGGGATAGATTTGGAAATTAATTTGTTCAAATAAGGATGGTGTGGCGGCGACAGCTTCCTCGTGGTGGACTTGTGTCCCCAGGCTCTGCCGTTGCGGCGTTTGCTCCAGCGCCGGCGGAGATTGAGATGTAGTCCATGAGCAGATGCGAATTGTGGTGTGCATCGACGACATCTGGAAGATGGTGGCTCGTGTGCTGGGTTGTAGTTTATGGATGGTAGGTACGGTTTCCTTTTCCGACAATTTAGTGGTGCAAGGGTATCAGATCTGATGTCCGGGGTGTTGCCCCGGTCTGATTCTCTCATTGGTAATGGTTTTGTCTTTGGCAAGCCACCTGGAGGTCCGCAAGGCTGCATATCAGCGATGGAGTCGCTTCAAGCTCGGGTAAGGAGGTGATCCGTCATTTTTTT
>NW_021259462.1:0-1360 GCF_002162155.2 Triticum dicoccoides | reverse complement strand
CCGGCCGGCCTAGCCACTGGCGGACCACCCATGTTGCTGCGCCGGGTCATGGGTTCCGCCCGCTAACGGGCGCCCCGCAGCCCCGCAGCCCCCGCGCGCCCATGCGCCCGCTAACCCGCATCAGCCCCTCTGGGCCAATGACAAACGGGGCCCGCGCCCCAGAAAAAAAAAGAGGATAATAATAAATATAATTAAATACTAAATAATCAATTAATTAAGTAAATAACTAACTTAATTAATTCTGTTAGACTAATTAATTAAATTAGTTAACCTAATTAAATGTAGTTAATAAACTTAATCATTTTTGTTAGACTAACTAACCTGATTAGTTAGTCTTTGACAATGTCAACCGGGACCCGCTGGTCAGGTTGACCAGTCAACCATTGTTGACTGCTGATGTCAGCATGACATCATGCTGACGTCGTAAATCTATTTTCGAATTAAATTAAATAATTAATTAAATTCCAGAAATTAATAAAATCTTTAGAAAATCATATCTTTTAAACCGTAACTCGGATTAAATTATTTTCAACATGAAAGTTGCTCAGAACGAAGAGACGATTCCGGATACGCAGTCCGTTCGTCCGCCACACACCCCTAACCTATCGAACTCGCAACTTTCCCCCTCCGGCTCCTCTGCCCGAAAACGCGAAACACCGGGAATACTTTCCCGGATGTTTTCCCCCCTTCACCGGTATCACCTACTACCGCGTTAGGGCACACCGAACACCGCGTATTGCCTTGTTATATTCTGTGATGCTTTGTTTGCTCTGTATTCATTATTTCTTCCCCCTCTTCTCTCCGGTAGACTACGAGACCGACGCCGTTGCTGCCCAGTTCGACTACGGAGTTGACGACCCCTCTCTCTTGCCAGAGCGACCAGGCAAGCCCCCCCCTTGATCACCAGATATCGCCTATTCTACTCTATACTGCTTGCATTAGAGTAGTGTAGCATGTTACTGCTTTCGTTAATCCTATTCTGATGCATAGCCTGACATTGTCGCTACATTTGTTGATACCTTACCTGCAATCCTATATGCTTAGTATAGGATGCTAGTTTATCATCATTGACCCTACATTCTTGTCAGTCTGCCTTGCTATACTATCGGGCCGTGATCACTTGGGAGGTGATCACGGGTATATACTATACATACATACATACTATACAGATGGTGACTAAAGTCGGGTCAGCTCATTGAGTACCCGCAAGTGATTCTGACGAGGGGGCTGAAAGGACAGGTGGCTCCATCCCGGTAGAGGTGGGCCTGGGTTCCCGACGGCCCTCGACTGTTACTTGGTGGCGGAGCGACAGGGCAAGTTGAGACCACCTAGGAGACAGGTGGGCCTGGCCCTGTTCGGC
>NW_021259461.1:0-1079 GCF_002162155.2 Triticum dicoccoides | reverse complement strand
CGATGTCTCCCACGCCTTGATCCAGCAAGGAGAGAGGGAGAGGTTGAGGAAGACTCCATCCAGCAGCAGCACAACGGCGTGGTGGTGATGGAGGAGCGTGGCAATCCTGCAGGGCTTCGCCAAGCACCTACGGGAGAGGAGGAGGTGTCACGGGAGGGAGGGAGGCGCCAAGGGCTCAGGTGTGGATGCCCTCCCTCCCCTCCACTATATATAGGGGCAGGGGAGAGGGGGGAGGCGCAGCCTTGCCCCTTCCTCCAAGGAAGGGGTGCGGCTAAGAGGGGGGAAGGAGTCCATCCTCCCCAAGGCACCTCGGAGGTGCCTTCCCCCTTTAGGACTCTCCCCTTTTTCCTATATCTTGGCGCATGGGCCTCTAGGGGCTGGTGCCCTTGGCCCATGTAGGCCAAGGCGCACCCCCTACAGCCCATGTGGCCCCCCGGGGCAGGTGGCCCCACCCGGTGGGCCCCCGGGACCCTTCCGGTGGTCCCGGTACAATACCGATGACCCCGAAACATGTCCCGATGGCCGAAACAGGACTTCCTATATATAAATCTTTACCTCCGGACCATTCCGGAACTCCTCGTGACGTCCGGGATCTCATCCGGGACTCCGAACAACATTCGGTAACCACATACAAACTTCCTTTATAACCCTAGCGTCATCAAACCTTAAGTGTGTAGACCCTACGGGTTCGGGAGACATGCAGACATGACCGAGATGTTCTCCGGTCAATAACCAACAGCGGGATCTGGATACCCATGTTGGCTCCCACATGTTCCACGATGATCTCATCGGATGAACCACGATGTCAAGGACTCAATCAATCCCGTATACAATTCCCTTTGTCTAGCGGTATGGTACTTGCCCGAGATTCGATCATCGGTATACCGATACCTTGTTCAATCTCGTTACCGGCAAGTCTCTTTACTCGTTCCGTAACACATCATCCCGTGATCAACCCCTTGGTCACATTGTGCACATTATGATGATGTCCTACCGAGTGGGCCCAGAGATACCTCTCCGTTTACACGGAGTGACAAAATCCCAATCTCGATTCGTGCCAACCCAACAGACACTTTCAG
>NW_021259460.1:0-1298 GCF_002162155.2 Triticum dicoccoides | reverse complement strand
GAGAACATGGGATTGTATCGATATGATCAAATGGTTGGTTGCTTGCCTGATGGTTCGATGCACTGATACGGTTCTTCGTTAGGGTAATCACGGTACTCCTCGGAGACAGAACCTGCCGCAGAGAGCACCGATACACAAACATTACCAAACAGTATGCAACAATATGATGCATGCATGAGACATGGCAAAATGAGTGTGTTGGGCTAATGCAACTAAAACCAGAAGGGTTTGAACAAATTTGAATCAAGGATTCAAATTTCAAATTCAAATATGGCCTTTTAAAGTGCTTTTCCTTGTTCTGCTTAAAACATCAATTTAACTTGTTTGATCATGCATGAAAATAGTACAGATGGATAGATTGGATTTTTCTGATCATTTTTCATATATAATTTGTCCAATTTGGAGTTACAGAATAAAAGTTATGAATTTTTGAAGTTTAAATAATATTCTGGAATTTCCTGATTTAATTTAATCCAGAAATATAACTATTGCGCCAGCATGACGTCAACATGACGTCAGTGGTCAACTGCGGCTGGCTGGAGTCAAACCTGACGTGTGGGGCCCACACGTCAGTGACAGGGGGGTTAAACAGGGTTAAATTAATTCTAATTACTAATTAGTGGCGCTGGGGCCCACTGGTCAGTGTCAGGGGGGGTTGACTAACGGTAATTAGTACTAACTAACCAACTGTCCGACAGGGCCCACGCGTCAGTGACCCTGGGGGGTCAAACCCCAGGTCGGACAGGTCAAACCCCACCGGCGACATGACGCCGGCGAGGCCCGAGACGGCGGCGAAAGTGCTTTTTGCCATTCCGGCAACCAAATGGACGGCGGAAGGCATCTACGTGTTGCTGAGGTTGAGCCGCGACTATTGGTGGTGGTGGTTGGGCTCGGGGTGGCCGGAGTTGACGGCGGTGAGCTCGGCTGCGGCTGCCGGAGTTCGGGTGCGGTCGGAATCGACGTTGCAGGGGGCTTGGGGAGGCGTTAGTGCGCGCTGCGTGCTCCTGGTGAGGTGGGGAGCACGATGGTGTGCTCGGTTGGGTGCTACGGTGACCGTGGCCACGACGGCGACATCGCCGGCGGCGTGGAGCTCTCGGCCAAGGTGGGGCTAGGGCCTAGAGGTCGGGAGAGACCAGGGGAGAAGGGGGAAACGATCCGGGGCTCACCGCGGGGCTGCAGAGGTGGTTAGCGGGCTCGGGGACGCGCTGGAGACGACGAATTCGACGGCGACGATGATCGGAGCCCGAAGAGGGGAACGGCGACGCGGCGGCGATGCAGGGCTTCCGGGGAGCTGTGGA
>NW_021259459.1:0-901 GCF_002162155.2 Triticum dicoccoides | reverse complement strand
GGACGAGATTCTTTTGAGTGGGGGTGAGTTGTCACACCCTAGCTAGTCATGCATTAGAGTGTTGCATCATGTTTACTCTTTCATCAGAAACTTGAAATGGGGATCTGTGAAACCCTCAGAATCATTTTGAAAATGACCCAAATAAAAATTTCTCCAAAAGGGTCCAAGAAAATGCTCATGTTGATCTCTGAAAATATTGGACAGAGATAAAAATCAAACCAATATTTTTAGTGGCTCATGGACATTTATTTTGGGCATTTGGAATTAATGCATAAATATTTGCTTTGGAAATATATTTCTATATATATTAATATATGTCCAAATATTATGCCAATTATAAAGGAGTTCTGGAATAATATATCTAGCCCCTGAAAAATTTGGCATAAGTTAAATAAATGATTTAATATATTATTTAAATCAAAACAAATGTCAGAAATTAGAAAACAGAAAAAAATAAAAGGGAGAAGCTTACGTGGGCTCCTCCACTGTGCAGCCCATCCAGCTGGCCGGCCCAGCCAGCAGGCGGCCCAGCCCGTCTCCCTCCTCTGTCGTCTTCGTCCCGACAGAGGAAGGGGAGTGTGGCCGGCGCGCGCGCGCGCCACCGCGCCACGCCACCTCTCTCCCTGCCTGCCTGCCCTCCCCTCCTCGCCTCGATGCCCTGGACGACGCCACGCCTCCCCCCCTGCTCTCTCTCACTCGCCCTCGGCTCTTCCCTCCTCTCCCTCGCTCTCTCTCTCACGGCGGAACACCACCGTCGCCGCCGTTCGCCTTACCAGCCGTCTCCGGCCACCCCTCGCTCCCCCGACTAGCTCAGAAGCTCCGCCACAACCCCCTCTTCCTCCCCACCGCTCCACGGGCCTCCGGAAGCCCTGCATCGCCGCCACGTCGCCGTTCCCCTCTT
>NW_021259458.1:0-1353 GCF_002162155.2 Triticum dicoccoides | reverse complement strand
ATAACAACATACGTTGTTCCCTTTGTCATCGGTATGTTACTTGCCCGAGATTCGATCGTCGGTATCCAATACCTAGTTCAATCTCGTTAACGGCAAGTCTCTTTACTCGTTCCGTAATACATCATCTCACAACTAACATATTAGTTGTAATGCTTGCAAGGCTTATGTGATGTGTATTACCGAGAGGGCCCAGAGATACCTCTCCGACAATCGGAGTGACAAATCCTAATCTCGAAATACGCCAACCCAACATCGACCATTGGAGACACCTGTAGTACTCCTTTATAATCACCCATTTACGTTGTGACGTTTGGTAGTACCCAAAGTGTTCCTCCGGTAAACGGGAGTTGCATAATCTCATAGTCGTAGGAACATGTATAAGTCATGAAGAAAGCAATAGCAACATACTAAACGATCAGGTGCTAAGCTAATGGAATGGGTCATGTCAATCAGATCATTCTACTAATTATGTGACCTCGTTAATCAAATAACAACTCATTGTTCATGGTTAGGAAACATAACCATCTTTGATTAACGAGCTAGTCAAGTAGAGGCATACTAGTGACACTCTGTTTGTCTATGTATTCACACATGTATTATGTTTCCGGAAAATACAATTCTAGCATGAATAATAAACATTTATCATGATTATAAGGAAATAAATAATAACTTTATTATTGCCTCTAGGGCATATTTCCTTCAGTCTCCCACTTGCACTAGAGTCAATAATCTAGATTACACTGTAATGAATCTAACACCCATGGAGCTTTGGTGCTGATCATGTTTTGCTCGTGGAAGAGGCTTAGTCAACGGGTCTGCAATATTCAGATCCGTATGTATCTTACAAATCTCTATGTCTCCCACCTGGACTAGATCCCGGATGGAGTTGAAGCGTCTCTTGATGTGTTTGGTCCTTTTGTGAAATCTGGATTCCTTTGCCAAGGCAATTGCACCAGTATTGTCACAAAAGATTTTCATTGGACCCGATGCACTAGGTATGACACCTAGATCGGATATGAACTCCTTCATCCAGACTCCTTCATTTGCTGCTTCCGAAGCAGCTATGTATTCCGCTTCACATGCAGATCCCGCTACGACGCTTTGTTTAGAACTGCACCAACTGACAGCTCCACCGTTTAATGTAAACACGTATCCGGTTTGCGATTTAGAATCGTCCGGATCAGTGTCAAAGCTTGCATCAACGTAACCTTTTACGATGAGCTCTTTGTCACTTCCATATACGAGAAACATATCCTTAGTCCTTTTCAGGTATTTCAGGATGTTCTTGACCGCTGTCCAGTGATCCATTCCTGGATTACTTTGGTACCTCCCTGCTAAACTTATAGCAAGGCA
>NW_021259457.1:0-1156 GCF_002162155.2 Triticum dicoccoides | reverse complement strand
TTTCATGGACTATTACTCACTGTTTTGAGGTCTCAGAGTGATTTCCATGATTAACGAACCCTAGGGTGCGTTTAAGTGTTGGTCATGAACACTCGCGGTCTTTGTCGATTCTGACCCGTTTGGTAGGCTATTACTCACTGTTTTGCAGTCCCAAAGCGATTTCCATGGTTGTTGAACCCCAAGGTGTTCTTACGTGTCGGTCATCAACAATCGCGGTTTTGGCCTATTCTGGCCTGTTTCATGGACTATTAGTCACTATTTTGGGGTCCCAGAGTGATTTCCACAATTGACGAACACCGGGGTGCGTCTATGTGTCGGTCATCAACACTCACAGTTTTGGCCGATTCTGGCCGTTTCATGGACTATTACTCACTAATTTCGGATCCCTGAGCGATTTCCATGATTGACGAACCCCGGGGTGCGTTTATGTATCGTTCATCAATAGTCCTAGGTTTGTCCATTTCTAGGCTCTTTCATGGACTATTACTCACCGTTTGGGGTTCCCAAAGCGATTTCCATGGTTGTCGAACCCCAAGGTGTGCTTACGTGTTGGTCGTCAAGACTTGCAATCTGGGCCGATTCTGACCCATTTCTTGGACTATTACTTAGTTTTGGTGTCTCGAAGTGATTTCCACGATTGATGAACCCCATGTTGTGTTTACGTGTCGGTCATCAACACTCACAATTTTGGCCGACTCTGGTTTGTTTCGTGCACTATTACTCATCGGTTTGGGGTCCCAGAGCGATTTCCACGATTGACGATCCCTGGGGGTGCCCTTACGTGTCGGTCATCAACACTCGTAGTTTTGGCCGATTATGGCCCGTTTCGTGGACTGTTACTCACTATTTTGGGGTCCTAGAGTGATATCCACGATTGACGAACCCCGGGGTGCGATTATGTCTCGGTCATCAACACTCACAGTTTTGGACGAATCTGGCCTGTTTCATGGACTATTACTCACTGTTTTGAGGTCTCGGAGTGATTTCTACAATTAATGAACCCCAGGGTGCGTTTAAGTGTCGGTCATGAACACTCGTGGTCTTTGTCGATTCTGACCCATTTCGTGGGCTATTACTCACCGTTTTGGGGTCCCAAAGCGATTTCCATGGTTGTTGAACCCCAAGGTGTTGTTACGTGTCGGTCAACAACAATCGC
>NW_021259456.1:0-1420 GCF_002162155.2 Triticum dicoccoides | reverse complement strand
TTGAACACCTTCAAGATCATGTCAAGGTATGTGCTCATTTGAAAGTATTATTAAGCATTTTGATCTATCCTTATAGATCATGATGCTCAATGTTCAAGTAGCTTAATCCAGGCTTTCCATTGAAAGACACTTTCAAAATAACCTTATATGCTTTCCAGAAATTCTACGTCATTTCTGATCATCAATATGTCAACAACATATCTCATCAGAAATTCTATAGTGCTCCCACTCACTTCTTTGGAAATACAAGTTTCTCATAAACTTTGTACAAATCCAAAATCTTTGATCATCTCATCAAAGCGTACATTCCAACTCCGAGATGCTTACTCCAGTCCTTAGAAGGATTGCTGGAGCTAGCATACCTTTTAGCATCCTTAGGATCGACAAAACTTTTCTGATTGTATTGCATACAACCTTTCCTTACGAAAACTAGTAAGGAAACTTGTCTTGACATCCATCTGCCAGATTTCATAAATGCAGCTTATGCTAACATGATTCCGACGGACTTTAAGCATCGCTACGGATGAGAAAATATCATCGTAGTCAACTCCTTGAACTTGTGGAAAAACTCTTCGCCACAAGTCGAGCTTCATAGACGGTGACATTACCATCCACGTCCGTCTTCTTCTTAAAAGATCCATTTATCTCAATGGATTGCCGATCATCGGGCAAGTCCATCAAAGTCCATGCTTTGTTCTGATATATGGATACTATCTCGGATTTCATGGCTTCTAACCATTTGTCGGAATTCGGGCCCACCATCGCTTCTCCATAGCTCGTAGGTTCATTGTTGTCTAGCAACATGACCTTCAAGACAGGATCACCTTACCACTCTGAAGTAGTACGTGTCCTTGTCGTCCTACGAGGTTTGGTAGTGACTTGATCCGAAGTTTCATGATCAATATCATAAGCTTCCACTTCAATTGGTGTAGGTGCCACAGGAACAACTTCCTGTGCCCTGCCACACACTAGTTGAAGAGACGGTTCAATAACCTCATCAAATCTCCACCATCCTCCCACTCAACTCTTTCGAGAGAAACCTTTCCTCGAGAAAGGACCCGATTCAAGAAACAATCCATATTGCTTTCGGATCTGAATTAGGAGGTATACCCAACTGTTTTGGGTGTCCTATGAAGATGCATTTTATCCGCTTTGGGTTCGAGCTTAATCCTGAAACTTTTTCACATAAGCGTCGCAGCCCCAAACCTTTAAGAAACGACAACTTAGGTTTCTCTAAACCATAATTCATACGGTGTCATCTCAACGGAATTACGTGGTGCCCTATTTAAAGTGAATGTGGTTGTCTCTAATGCCTAACCCATGAACAATAGTGGTAATTCGATAAGAGACATCATGGTACGCACCATATCCAATAGGGTGCAACTATGATGTTCGGACACACCATCACACTATGGTGTTC
>NW_021259455.1:0-1613 GCF_002162155.2 Triticum dicoccoides | reverse complement strand
AACGCGAGAAGTGAATGAAAGGTTGTGCATTGGAGAAGTGGGAGTCGACCTTGAACTTTGTGTTCATGCCCATGGACCCGATGTACATCTTCTCATCGAAGCTTCTTTTAAAATTAATTATTCCCTTGATATAAGTTCATCTTATATCTGGGGTATGGCCTTTTACAATCGTGGTTTCGACCATGTTCTCCTTTAAATACCATTTTCGATGCAAGTGTAAGCACTTGTCTTCTGTGGATCAATACCCTGGTACAACCTCTACTTTGATCTGTCGTCGAGTATTACCCCCCTGGTATCTCGAGATTATCATGGAACTGCATAACTTTTTATGAGTTCTTCATCAAGTGCTACCTTCCCACTGATTCCAATTTTTCGCGGGCTCTGAGTTATTGAACACTCAAAGACACCGATAACTGAACCGAGTCCGCTTTTCGGTTTAACAACTCTTTAGTAAGCTTCTATAAGTACAAGTTTGTACCCGATCACGCCATTCCTAGCCTGTTTGGCTATATCATTGTCGTGACGATTCTAACTGTGCTACCTGGTCCTTATTCTCGGAGCACCAATTTTCGACGATGAACTAACCTTATGTCGATCCTCATCGTCACATCATTTCGCCTTGAACAACAAGCTTGGTTTCGAGTTTGTGTCGTACCCTTGGTTCCAATAACCTTTCACTTCATCATTACTTTGACTTGATGTCGTCGCCGATCGATTACATCTTCATGAACTCTCGCGACAAAGGTGTCGTGATCGTCAACATTCTGAGCTCATCCAGGATATCAATTGGATTCATGATGAGAAATACCATCCTTGCCTCGATGAATTGTATTATCATCGACCACTTTATTGCCTTCCCACCAACACAAGCTTGTTCATGTTTGGTGTTATACCTTGAGTTCCTTGCTGTCCAGCAAATGATCTTCCTTACCTCGAAAGTATTACCATCTCTTTTGTCAAGAATGTGGTGAGAATTTCACCACCTCTTAATAATTCTTGATATCATAATACTTCTTGCCATCTTCGTTCATTCCTTGGTCCCCGTATTGTTTTCAACCGGAATACCGACAATGGAGCTATGACGTGTGAATTCAAAACTTCTAGCAACCCTATTGCTTTGAAGTGAATGGGCGATAGTTCATTCTAAGTCCTTCGCTAATTGAATCACCATTCTGACATTGGTCGTGCAACCCAACCCATATTTCGGGCGCACATTTCAACCAATGTTTAATTGTGTATGTTTTCCTCGAGCATACTTCCTTATATCATTTGATCTGGCAAATGTTATCTCCTTGTTCACTTAATGGTGGACATCCATCTTTCGGGGAATCTCGGCGAATTGCCGTTGAGTTCACCAGACACCTCCTTGTCCTCTCCTTGGGTTAATGATGAACTCTTGTTAATGGAAGTCACTTCATAGTTCATTTCCCGAGAACCTTACAGTGTCATCCCGTCAATTGGTGTTGCACCTTTCTTCTCAGGCATCCTGAGCCTGAGGTATCCTGACACCAATCATACCTGAATCTCCGTCAGATATGATGGTTAGGACAACTTTCCAAGAGTTATGATATTGATCCTTTGATGACCCGGTAACATGATGTCATGCCTAGCAC
>NW_021259454.1:0-1361 GCF_002162155.2 Triticum dicoccoides | reverse complement strand
CGTTACCGGCAAGTCACTTTACTCGTACCGTAATGCATGATCCCGTGACCAGACACTTGGTCACTCTGAGCTCATTATGATGATGCATTACCGAGTGGGCCCAGTGATACCTCTCCGTCATACGGAGTGACAAATCCCAGTCTTGATCCATGTCACCCAACAGACACTTTCGGAGATACCCGCAGTCTACCTTTATAGTCACCCAGTTACGTTGTGACGTTTGGCATACCCAAAGCACTCCTACAGTATCCGGGAGTTACACGATCTCATGGTCTAAGGAAAAGATACTTGACATTAGAAAACTCTAGCAAACGAACTATACGATCTTGTGCTATGTTTAGGATTGGGTCTTGTCCATCACATCATTCTCCTAATGATGTGATCTCGTTATCAATGACATCCAGTGTCCATAGTCAGGAAATCATGACTATCTGTTGATCAACGAGCTAGTCAAATAGAGGCTCACTAGGGACATGTTGATGTCTGTTATTCACACATGTATTACGATTTCCAGATAACACAATTATAGCATGAATAAAGACAATTATCATGAACAAGGAAATATAATAATAATGCTTTTATTATTGCCTCTAGGGCATATTTCCAACAGTCTCCCACTTGCACTAGAGTCAATAATCTAGTTACATTGTGATGAATCGAACACCCATGGAATTCTGGTGTTGATCATGTTTTGCTCTAGGGAGAGGTTTAGTCAACGGATCTGCTACATTCAGGTCCGTATGTACTTTACAAATCTCTATGTCTCCATCTTGAACATTTTCATGAATGGAGTTGAAGCGACGCTTGATGTGCCTTGCCTTCTTGTGAAACCTGGGCTCCTTGGCAAGTGCAATAGCTCCAGTGTTGTCACAGAAGAGCTTGATCGGCCCCGACGCATTGGATATGACTCCTAGGTCGGTGCTGAACTCCTTCACCCATATTGCTTCATGTGCTGCCTCCGAGGCTGCCATGTACTCCGCTTCACATGTAGATCCCGCCACGACGCTTTGCTTGCAACTGCACCAGCTTACTGCCCCACCATTCAAAATATACACGTATCCGGTTTGTGACTTAGAGTCATCCAGATCTGTGTCGAAGCTAGCGTCGACGTAACCCTTTACGACGAGCTCTTCGTCACCTCCATAAACGAGAAACATTTCCTTAGTCCTTTTCAGGTACTTCAGGATATTCTTGACCGCTGTCCAGTGTTCCTTGCCGGGATTACTTTGGTACCTTCCTACCAAACTGACGGCAAGGTTAACATCAGGTCTGGTACACAGCATGGCATACATAATAGAACCTATGGCTGAGGCATAGGGGATGACGCTCATCTCTTCTATATCTTCTGCCGTGGTCGGACA
>NW_021259453.1:0-1222 GCF_002162155.2 Triticum dicoccoides | reverse complement strand
CGAACCATGCCTTATGGGTAAAATGACCAAGACTCCGTTCTCAGGAACAATGGAGCGAGCAACCGACTTATTGGAAATCATACATACCGATGTGTGCGGTCCAATGAGTGTTGAGGCTCGCGGTGGCTATCGTTATGTTCTCACCCTCACTGATGATTTAAGTAGGTATGGGTATATCTACTTAATGAAACACAAGTCTGAAACCTTTGAAAAGTTCAAGGAATTTCAGAGTGAGGTTGAAAATCAACGTGACAGGAAAATCAAGTTTCTACGATCAGATCGTGGAGGAGAATACTTGAGTCACGAGTTTGGCGCACACTTAAGAAAATGTGGAATAGTTTCACAACTCACGCCGCCTGGAACACCTCAGCGTAATGGTGT
Source organism: Triticum dicoccoides (assembly GCF_002162155.2). Taxonomy (NCBI): domain Eukaryota; kingdom Viridiplantae; phylum Streptophyta; class Magnoliopsida; order Poales; family Poaceae; genus Triticum; species Triticum dicoccoides. The sequence goes on along the minus strand of NW_021259453.1, from coordinate 841 downwards.
GTCCGAACGTCGTAATCGCACTCTGTTAGATATGGTGCGATCTATGATGTCTCTTACCGATTTACCGCTTTCTTTTGGGGCTATGCTTTAGAGACTGCCGCATTCACTTTAAATAGGGCTCCGTCGAAATCCGTTGAGACGACACCGTATGAATTATGGTTTGGGAAGAAACCTAAGCTGTCGTTTCTAAAAGTTTGGGGATGCGATGCTTATGTCAAGAAACTTCAACCTGAAAAGCTCGAACCCAAATCGGAAAAATGCGTCTTCATAGGGTACCCAAAAGAAACTATTGGGTACACCTTCTACCTCAGATCCGAAGGCAAGATCTTTGTTGCCAAGAATGGGTCCTTTATGGAGAAAGAGTTTCTCTCGAAAGAAGTAAGTGGGAGGAAAGTAGAGCTTGATGAAGTATTGCCTCTTGAACCGGAAAATGGCGCAACTCAAGAAAATGTTCCTGAGGTGCCTGCACCGACTAGAGAGGAAGTTAATGAAAATGATCAAGATACTTCTGATCAAGCTCCTACTGAAATTCGAAGGTCCACAAGGACACGTTCCGCACCAGAGTGGTACGGCAACCCTGTCTTGGAAATCATGTTGTTGGACAACGGTGAACCTTCGAACTATGAAGAAGCGATGGCGGGACCAGATTCCGACAAATGGCTAGAAGCCATGAAATCCGAGATAGGATCCATGTATGAGAACGAAGTATGGACTTTGACTGACTTGCCCGTTGAACGGCGAGCCATAGAAAATAAATGGATCTTTAAGAAGAAGACAGACGCGGATGGTAATGTGACCATCTATAAAGCTCGGCTTGTCGCTAAGGGTTATCGACAAGTTC
>NW_021259452.1:0-1751 GCF_002162155.2 Triticum dicoccoides | reverse complement strand
GTTGTCGTGGGATGTGGAACGGTTTGAGCGGCAAAATCGAAAATTTAGATAAGATAAGTTAAAAGTTCCGTTCGCAAATTCTTCAGCTGACAAGGACACGGTGAAGATTTTGAATGAGTTTCAAATAGAACGCACATGAAGAATTTGTGAATAGATTGGGTTGAGTATAGAATAGAGGGGGAAGGGTGAAGATAATGCAACGTTGAAGAATTCGAACAACCGAGGAAAAACTCAAATTGAAGATTCTCAACATTTGGTGGTGGCGTGACCCACCGTATAAGAATGATGATTTCAGACACCGCGTACAATTGTCGTAGGGTTCTGAGAATCAAATTCTTCGTTAATTTCTTCACACTTAGAGTGTTAGTCTTCATTGATTGAATAAAAATGTTTCTTCATGTGTTGCACATCTAAGTCATCAATTTTGCATAAGTGTTAGGAGGTGTGTCCTTTTCAAAAAACATTTGAAGATTCTAGGATATTTAGCTCACACCGCAACTTGCTAAATCTCTTCTCATCTAAGGGCTTAGTGAAGATATCGGCTAGCTATTCTTCAGTCTTCACATTCTCAATAGAGATGTCACCCTTCAACACATGATCACGAAGAAAATGATGACGAATCTGAATGTGCTTTGTCTTCGAGTGCTGAACTGGGTTATGAGCAATCTTGATGGCACTCTCATTGTCAAAGTAGAGTGGCACATTCTTCACGTTGATGGTGTAGTCCTTGAGAGTTTGCTTCATCCATAGTAGTTGAGCAGAGCAAGAACTAGCAGCAATGTACTCAGCTTCAGCAGTAGACAGTGATACGCAGTTCTGTTTCTTCGAGGACCAACAGACCAAGGATCGTCCGAGGAAATGGCATGTGCCAGATGTTGACTTGCGGTCCACACGATCACCAGCATAGTCAGAGTCTGAATATCCAATGAGATCAAAAGCCGAGCCCTTGGGGTACCATAATCCAAGTGTTGGCGTGTGAGCTAGATATCGAAGAATATGCTTCACAACCTTATGGTGTGATTCCTTCGGTGTAGCTTCAAATCGGGCACACATGCAAACACTAAGCATAATATCTAGCCTAGATGCACATAAGTATAATAAAGAACCAATCATGGAGCGGTATACCTTTTGATCGAAGTCAATACCATTTTCATCAGTGCATAGATGGCATTTGTGGGCATAAGGATTTTGACTCCTTTGCAATCTTGCATGCCAAATTTCCTCAATACATCCTTGAGGTATTTCTCCTGAGATATGAATATGCCATTGCGCTGTTGATGAATCTGAAGGCCTAAGAAGAATTTCAATTCTCCCATCATAGACATTTGATATTCTTCTCTCATCATATAGGCAAACTCATCACTGTAACGTTACTCAGTACAGCCAAAAATGATGTCATCAACATAAATTTGGCACACAAACAGTTCACCATCATAAGATTTAGTGAAAAGAGTTGGGTCAAGTGAACCGGGTTTGAAGCCTTTCTTCATGAGGAATTCCTTCAAAGTATCATACCACGCCCGTGGGGCCTGCTTGAGGCCATAGAGGGGCTTATTGAGTCTGAAGACTTTGTCAGGATGCTTTGGATCTTCAAAACCTGGGGGTTGAGCAACATATACTTCTTCCTCAAGCTTACCATTGAGGAATGCACTTTTCACATCCATTTGATATAAGATGATATCATGATGGTTAGCATAAGCAAGTAATATGCGAATAGCTTCAAGTCTAGTAACAGGTGCAAAAGTTTCATC
>NW_021259451.1:0-436 GCF_002162155.2 Triticum dicoccoides | reverse complement strand
TAACAGAAAGTTCATAATTTTTCAAAAACTAAAAGCAAAAAAAAAAGAAAAAAAAAGAAAAAAACAAAAGAAAATAAATAATGCAGTAAACAAAACAAAAAAACTGAAAAAAAAATAGCAACAATAAGTATTTTGTTGTAAGTAGAAACAAAATAAAATAAATAAAGCAACAAAGAAAAAAATGCCACCTACTGGGCCCCCACGGCCTGAATACCACTAGAAACCCTACCATGGGCCAGGATTCAGGCCTGCAGGAGGCCCAGTAGGCCCACAGGCACACAACGCAGGGTTAGGCCCGAAAGCCTGCATTTGAGAGGAGCTCGAGAGGGAAGGCGCAATAGCGCTTATAAACCACTCTCGAGCTCTCTCAGCTAGTGAGGTGGGACTAAAGTTTTGGCACGGGGCAGCACAAGGCCTTTGGTCCCGGTTGGTGCCA
>NW_021259450.1:0-1341 GCF_002162155.2 Triticum dicoccoides | reverse complement strand
GGGGGGGGGCTTGCCTGGTTGCTCTGGCAAGAAGGAGGGGTCGTCAACTCCGTAGTCGAACTGGGCAGCAGCAGCGTCGGTCTCGTAGTCTACCGGAGATAAGAGGGGGAAGAAACAATGAATACAATGCAAACATAAACACGACGATGCGTGACGTGACAAAGAGCGGTGCTAGGTGTGCCCTAACGTGGTATGAGGTGGTACCGGTTAAGGGGGGAAACATTCGGGAAGTATTCCCGGTGTTTCGCGTTTTCGGGCAGAGGAGCCGGAGGGGGAAAGTTGCGAGTTCGATAGGTTAGGGGTGTGTGGCGGACGAACGGACTGCGTATCCGGATTCGTCTCGTCGTTCTGAGCAACTTTCATGTTGAAAATATTTTAATCCGAGTTACGGATTAAAAGATATGATTTTCTAAAGATTTTATTAATTTCTGAGATTTAATTAATTATTTTATTTAATTCGAAAATGGATTTATGACATCAGCATGAGGTCATGCTGACGTCAGCAGTCAACAGGGTTGACTTGTCAACCTGACCAGTGGGTCCCACTGGTCAGTGACACATTTTTAATTAAACATTTTAATTAACCTAATTAGTGTTAATAGGGGGGTGGGCCCCACTGTCATACTCTGTTAGCTAATTAACAGTAGTTAATTAGGTTAATTAGTCATTAGATTAATTAATCTTAATTAGCTAGGTTAATCAGAATTAATTAAGTTAATTAATTAGTTAATAAATTAATTATTTTTATTATTTATTATTGATTTATTTTATATATATATATATATATATATATTATTATTATTATTATTTTTTTACGTTCTGGGGCTGGAGGCCCCACTTGTCATAGGCCCATAGGGGGCACTGGCCCATTGGTCATTGGCCCATAGGCCAAAGTGGATCGGGCGCTACGGGCGCAACGGGCACCGTGCGTCGGGCATCCGCCCGAACGGAACTGGCGAGGGGGGCGCGGCGAGGCTCCGGCCAAGGGGGAGTGGAGGTGGCCGTAGTGGCGCGGCAGAGGACGCGCGCTTCCAGGGGGTTTCGCGGGCGCTGTGACGGGCGGCGACAGAAGCAGCTGCAGCAGAGCCGCGGGCGAGTGCGGCTCGCGGACACGGGGAGGAGGACCGGGGCGCGCGGGCGACGACGGGAGGGGCGTGGAGAGGCGCGGGCACACGGCGAGCGCGGGCGCACGCGGCAAGCGCGAGTGCGCGCGGGGAGGGGAAGGGGAGGAACGTGCAGGGGAGGGGAAGCTCACATCGCGGAGCAGGGAACGGGGCAGTGGGCTCGGGGAAGGTTGACGACGAGGTCGGGGTCAGGCCGGCGACGGAGATGAGGTCGAGG
>NW_021259449.1:1912-2949 GCF_002162155.2 Triticum dicoccoides | reverse complement strand
GGTGCCTAATGATTTTTTCAACCAGAAAAACCTCAAATTGTCTTGTTACAAGTCGGGAGATCCGTTTCACAAAAAGAAAAACACAGTTAATTTACCACTTTAGGGCATCTCCAGCGCTGACCCTAAATTTCCTCCCGCATCGCGGATACGTATGGAGGAGCCAGCCATCCAACACTACCCGCATACGTTTCAAACCGCATTTCAACTAACCAGGCGGAATTCATGCAAATGGGCTGAATTTCATATAAACCGGACAAAATTCATTACATTTCGGACATATTTGAACTAAACCATAATCTAAATAATCGCCGGCGTCCTTCCGAGCGTGAGCACCGTGAAATGGAGGTCCAGCTCCGCCTTCGCAGTCTCCAGCTCTGCCTCCACCTCCACCTCCGCAATGGCTAATTAGCGATCGGCTCACCAAGCTTAGTTGCAGCGAGAGGGGAGGAGCGGTGGCCTTCTTGGGACCCAGCACCGACGACCTACCATGCACTACTCTTCTTTGTTGTCGGCTGCACCAGCGGACATGCCGGCGGCAGCGTGTTGCGGCGGCCGTCACAGAGCTGCCAACCTCGTCGTCGTCGTCGGAGTCAGGCCCGTAAACCTCATCGACCGCCTAGTCGATCTCATTTTAGGCGGCCTCTAAATCCTCTTGATACTGATGGTAGCGCCAGCGGTCGCGACGGATGTCGCAGGCGGAGTGGTAGGACTTGAGCGGCGCCTCCTGCTTGTCCACCTCCATGTCTGTCGTGATGCCGGAGATGAGTAGCTCCTCCACGCATCGATGCTCGTCGGGGAGGCAGACGTTGTAGGCTTGGTTGGCCTGCGCCTGCCGAAACATGGTCTCCTGCTCCTCCGACACCATGTCAGCATAATGGACACAACCTCGCCAAGGTGATGCCAACATTAGCTGGCGAGGATGATGGCGGCGGCCGCCTTTGTCATTGGCGCGTGCTCAGCGTCGGCCTCCGATGAGCTCGTCCGCCTTGTGGCATGCCATTCGGCAGCAATGGCCGCGAGCTCCTTCTTTTGGTCGG
>NW_021259449.1:0-1800 GCF_002162155.2 Triticum dicoccoides | reverse complement strand
AAAGCTTTGAAGTTTGAGTAGGCCATGGCGGGCGTTCTGCGGAGAGGAGGAGATAGAGAGGGGAGGAGGGTGGATGGATGCAGCTACGTTGCTGGCCTGCGGTTTAAATACCGGGCTGAGGGCAGGGCAGGCGGCGAGGTCCTTAATGGTGGTCCCCAGAGGGATGGGTAGTACCGGAGTAGATTCCACAGCAACCGTGTGCGCTTAATGGAGGCAGACGGACGGACCGGTGTCATTTAAATGTGAAGAGACGTCGCCTTCATCGAGAAGCGGTGCGGGCAGCGCTCTCATCCGACGTCGCTTCAATGCCGGCTCCAGTGAGAGGTCGTGTCCGCTCTGGTTCGGCATGAATGCGGCGCTGACCAGCATCTAGCGGGAAAGCACGCGGGTAAGGGAGGAGGGGTTTTGGTGGTCTACGGTAGTCACGGACGGGCGTGGCAGTGGTCCAAACGCCCGCAAAGCCCCGCCCCCCACACACACCGACAGACTCAAAATTTGTGTCCGGTTTACGAGAAAAAGGCGCATCTGAATCAACCTGCAGACGGATGCAGGAACGGGTGGTTTAAGGGTCGACGTTGAAGGCAAGTATAAAGTTCATATACTCGCCAAAAAAAATTAAAGTTTACATGCTGCCTTCCTGCATGCAAGGTTTCGCGTATGTACACAGATACGTGTGTCTCTAGTGCTTTTTGGTTAGCTTGAGCTAGAAATAAGACCGTTTCCCGCAAAAAAAAAAAAGAGCTAGAAATAAGACCTGAATCACATCACATAGTGCTGACTGCTGAGCGTCGACACAAGCTTCTTGTCCATTCTGGAGTCCTCCTTCGCAACTTGTCTATCTCTTTGGCGTTTCCTGGAGCCCTCCGCACGGTGGCCTCCACGTCCGCGTAGTCGCTGCCTCGCTCCACGTAGAGGGTAATTCATGGCCGGGAGCAGTTCGCGACGTGGGCATCGCCGCGGCCACCGTGCCCACCTCGTCACGGGTTGGCTCTCGAGGAGCACGGCCTATAAATTGTGCCCACTCTCTCGGAACAATACATCATCAAACACTCAGCGACACAACAACAATCAGAACTGTACTAGCCATCATCTTTGCCTGTTGCAGCATCTGTAGCTTTTTTCTGTCCTTTCGTGCATCTTCCGTCCGCGGCTGATCAATGGCGACTGTGATGGCCATGGGCTCCTTCGCCGGTGCCGCCGTCCTGCCGCGGGGCTCGGCTGGCCGCTTCGGCGCCCGGTCTCTGCCAGCGCTGGGCCGACGCACCCTCATCGTCAGGGCACAGACAAACAAACCCAAGACGAGCACCTCAATCTGGAACGCGCTGGCGTTCAGCGGCCCTGCGCCGGAGCGAATCAACGGGCGCCTTGCCATGGTAGGCTTCGTGACGGCGCTTGCGGTGGAGGCAGGGCGCGGCGACGGGCTCCTCTCGCAGCTCGGCAGTGGCACCGGGCAGGCGTGGTTCGCCTACTGTGTGGCGGTGCTGTCCGTGGCGTCACTGGTGCCGTTGCTCCAGGGCGAGAGCGCCGAGGGCAGAGCCGGCGCCATCATGAACGCCAACGCGGAGCTCTGGAACGGCCGCTTCGCCATGCTCGGCCTCGTCGCGCTCGCCGCCACCGAGATCATCACCGGCGCGCCTTTTATCAACGTGTAAACTAGCTTTGTTGTCTCGACCGGATAACACAACCTGTAGCTAGTACTAGTAGGACATGTAAATGATGAGAGCTGATCATCCTTGTATTCTTTGCAGTACTACTAATTAAAGACTGTTCATAAAAATGGTGATAGTTCAAGGCATTGGT
>NW_021259448.1:0-1116 GCF_002162155.2 Triticum dicoccoides | reverse complement strand
AGTTAGGGGCTAATCACCCTATGAGCCACTGCCATGTGGGCCCCGAGCCTAATTAGGTTAGTTTAATTTTTCTGTTTAGATTAGTGCTAATCTGTGGACCCCATGTGTCAGATTTTGACTTAGTCAAGTCAACGTTGACCGGTCCCACCTGTCAGTGAGTGAAACAGCCCTGTGTCACTGACGTGTGGCCCCCACACGTCAGGTTTGACCAGCAGCAGCGTCTGTTGACCTGCTGACGTCACGGTGACGCACTGCTGACGTAGTAAATGTTTCTGGAATTTAAATAATTCTTAAATGATTTATTAATTCCAGAAAATGCCTAAAACTTCTAAAAATCATAGAAAATTAACCGTAACTCCAAATTAAATAATTTATATATGAAAAATTATCAGAAAAATTCAAGGAATCCATCTATACCTTTTTCATGCATGTTAGAACAACTTATAGATGCTGTTTAGCACAAATCATATAAATGGCATTTGAATAATCACATATGGAGTTTGAATTTGAATTTTATATTCAAACCAACTTCATTTAATCTGTTGCTAGTTGCATTAGCCCAAAACACATTCATTTTGCCATGTCATGATCATGCATCATATTGTGCATTGCATTGATTGTGTTCCTTTCTGTGTTGCCGGTATTTGTCCCCTCTCGATAGACGAGATACCGATGATGTGATCGTTGACACTGATGAAGACTCAATGTTATCTTCAGAAGTGCCAGGCAAGCAAAACCCCCTTGTTCATTCCGATACAATCCTACTCTCTCGCTCCTGCTCTCTTTTACTGCATTAGGACAACAACGATATACTTGTTACTTGCTGCGGTAGCTGAACCCCTTTATCCTCTGCATGACCTGTCATTGCCACAGTAAATAGATGAAACCCACTAGTATGAGTAGGAGTTGTTTGAGCCCTGTTGTGCCTACTCATTCATGTTTGTTTGTCATGCCTGCTACTGCTTAGAGTTGAGTCAGGTCTGATTCATCGGGGATGAATCAGAGGCGTGTGAACATGTCCTACTGTGTGTGAGCTAAGTGTGTGAACACGATTTGGTAAAGGTAGCGGTGAGAGGCCATGTAGGAGTACATGGTGGGTTGTCTCATTGCAGCCGT
>NW_021259447.1:0-1109 GCF_002162155.2 Triticum dicoccoides | reverse complement strand
TGTTCTCCTTGTTCTTGGTCCTCACGGCCTTGGGGTGGTCCTCCTTCTCCTTGGTGATGCTCCTGAGCTCCTTGGTGATGTTCCTCTTCATACCTAAGGAGGCATAGCATATTTTGGTGAGGTAGTAAACATGTTCCATCCGTGTCCATATGCAAGTCTAGTAGGAAGGAGTTCACCTCGGTTTCCAAAGCACGCGCTGTTGCTCTTGTCATGGGTCCTCATGGGGTTGGATGTGTCGGTGTAGAGTCCATGGGGATGATGGAAGGATGCTCCGCATCATCTCCCCTCCCTTGGGAAAGATCCGACCTCGGATCAAAATCTTCATCACCGTGGAAAGGCGAGAGGTCTTTGACGTTGAAGATGTCGCTCACGTTGTACTTGTCTCGTGGGAGTTCAATCTTGTAGGTGTTGTCGTTGTAGCGTGCTAGCACCTTGAATGGTCCATCGGCTCGAGGGACAAGTTTGGACTTGCATTCGTTGGGGAAGCGGTCCTTGTGAAGGTGTAGCCACACGAGATCGCCTATGTTGAAGATCATGGGTTGCTTGCTGACGTTGAGCTTGGTTTCTAGTTGTTGTACTTGGCGCTTGATGATGTTCCTTGTATCTTCATGCATCTTCTTGATGTAGCTTGCTCGTGCACTCTGATGTAGGGTAGAACCCTAGGAAGGACCGTCTCACACTTGGAGGGGGAAAAGGAGAGAAACCACAAGAACAACAAGAACACAAAGATGAACACAAGAGGTAATCACTCCAACAATTCCTGATTACACATCCACTAGGGTAACAACACAAGATCCACAAGTCACAAACACAATCAAAGGAAAGATACAATGGCAAAGTTCATCCCAAATCCAAAGGAATAGGGGTCTTGAAGGTAGTCTTCTCCCAATGGAGGTCTTGAAATCCTCAAGGATTCTTCCCTATGGGGTCTTGATCCTCAAAGAGGGAAGGTAATGGAGCAAAGCTCACCAAGATCTCATCTAATACTTTGCTAACCCTAAACATGGTCCTAGGTACGGAATATATAGCCTTGGGGTCGAAGGAGAAGAAGTGGAGCCGAAGATGCAATCTCAGCCGGCCATCCTGGGAGGCCCGTGCGCATGGGGGTC
>NW_021259446.1:0-2721 GCF_002162155.2 Triticum dicoccoides | reverse complement strand
TATTTAACTGCAACTGTTAGGCTTTATTAAAAAAATACTAAAACATTGCCAAAAATCCTGAAAATAATTGTGGGCTCTGTTTAGAATATTTCCAACAGCAAACATTTATTTCCAGAATTATTTGAGCATTTAAATTATTTTATAGCATTTAAATGCCCAAAGTCAAATACTTATGATTTAATTCAATGACCTTCTATTGACCTAGAAAATTGTGCACCAATTTTGCCAGGGGCTCTAACCCAAGACAAAGAGGGTGAACTTTTTAGAAGGGCATCTTAGGTTCATTGAAAAATAATTTTAGTAAACCCTAGTTGTTTCGAGGGGGGTTGGGGGTTCTGTCTTCCCCATTTCAAATTTAAGAGGAATTTAAACATGATGCACACTCTAATGCTTGAACTAACTAGGGTGTGACAGCTAGCTCGAGAACGACAACGACAACACCAACATGAAGAGGAAGAACGCGCGCGTCTACACCACAATGCACAAGATGCCGAGGCTCAACGTCAAGAACAACAACTCCGTGACGCTCAAGCACTTGAGGCGCAACAAGCTCTACTCGATGCGAGTCGAGCCGTTGCCGACCAAGGCCGACAAGCCCGTGAAGAAGAGGAAGCACTTCGCGAAGAAATTCACGAACGACGATTTCAAGCTAGCATGCATCGTCTAGTTCCTCCTCAAGCTCGACGCGCTCCTCCACAAGCTCGCCAAGACCATGAAGTTCATCAAGAGCAGGAAGACAATGGGAATCCTCCGCGACAAGAGCAACACGAGGTTGACAACCCTCTGCGTCAAGAACACCATGAGTTGAACAATCATCTACAACTTGGGCGTCATCATCCCTGACCCCAACACAATGAAGAACAATGCTACGGCAAGCTCAAGTTCACCATGCCCAAGTTCAACGAAAACAATGATCCCGAAGAATACCTTTCATGGGCATTGAAAGTTGACAAATCTTCCGTTTGCACAATTATGAAGAAGAGAAGAAGATCGCGATGGCATCCCTTGAGTTCCAAGACTATGTCCTCATTTGGTGGGAACAAATCATAGAGCGCCGCGAGGCAAGAGGTGAACCACCCATCACTACTTGGGCACAAATGAAGGATGTCATGAGAGCACGCTTCGTGCCTACCTACTACAACCGCGACCTCTTCAAGAAACTCCAACAACTCAAGCAAGGAACCAAGAGCGTTGAAGAATACTACAAGGACATGGAGATTGCAATGATAAGAGCCAATGTCACGGAAGACGATGAACAAACAATGGCACGCTTCTTGAATGGCCTCAACCATCCCATCAAGAAGATCGCCGACTTCCAACCATACTCAAACCTCATAGATCTAGTGCACCAAGCCACCAAAGCGGAACGCCAAGTGCAAGATGATTTCAAGTATGCCAAATTCTCGTCCAAGACCTACGGCTCCTCTTATCAAGCTCCCACGACTTCGGCAACTCCTACCTCAACTAGAGAATTACCAGGTACCGGCGGCAAGTCAAGTTCCAAAAAAGCTTCATCAACTACAAGCCATCCTCCTACGAGCAACTTCAAGCCGATAGCTTATTCATCATCTACCCCGACCGATGAGACCGTCAAGACGAGTTCCTTCGAGTGTTTCACTTGCAGAGGCCGAGGCCACAAGTCCTACGAGTGCACCAACAAGCGAACCATGGTCTTCAATGACGATGGCACTTATGACTCCATGAGCGAAGGCAAAATGGAAGCCCTCGAGCAAGTCGCCATGCACGACTAAGTAAACAATAAAGAAGAACAAGTCTTTTGTGATGAAGACTCAAGTCCCGCACTTGTTGTCTCCAAAGTCTTGACCCTCCAACATCACCAAGAAGAAGACCAAAGATGCAACATATTCCACACCAAGGCCGGCATCAATGGACGATCTGTCAAGGTCATCATCGATGGAGGAAGTTGTCATAATCTCGCAAGTGAAGAACTTTGCTCCAAGCTCCAACTGCCAAAGACGAAGCATCCACACCCATATAAAGTGCAATGGCTTAGCGACTCCGGCACTATCCAAGTCGAGCACTGAGTACAAGTCTCCTTCAAGATCGGCGCCTACTAAGACACCTTGGAGTGCGACATCGTGCCAATGACCGTTTGTCATCTTCTCCTTGGACGGCCATGGCAATTCGATAGAGGAGTCGTACACAACAGCCTAACGAACCACTACATCTTCAAGATGAAGGGCAAGGAGTACGTCCTCCGTCCAATGTCGCCAAGTCAAGTGATCGCCGATAAGCACGCCACCCATCGTGGAGATCATAGTGAGAGAGCGAGCCACCAAAAAGAGAGTGAGCGCCACAAGCCAAAATCGAGTGCCTCCACGATGAGCAAAAACAAGAACCTATTTCTATTGGCCACCAAACGTGAGATGAGAGAAGTGTGTGAGAACCCATCTAGTATCCTACACTATGTCCTCGTGTGCAAGGACAATGCACCACAAACTAACACTTCTTACACTCTTCCTCTAGTGTTGTCTTCTCTTTTGCAAGAATTCCAAGATGTTTTCCCCGATGAGCTACCTCCGGGACTACCTCCACTACGAGGCATTGAGCACCGCATCCACATCATCCCCGGAGCACCGCTTCCGAACAACGCTCCCTACCGCGTCAAGTTCTTGAGTTACTTTTGGAAGACCTTATGCGCCAAGCTCGGAATCAAGTTACTCTTCTCCACGACGTTCCACCCTCAAACCGATAGCCAAA
>NW_021259445.1:0-2721 GCF_002162155.2 Triticum dicoccoides | reverse complement strand
TATTTAACTGCAACTGTTAGGCTTTATTAAAAAAATACTAAAACATTGCCAAAAATCCTGAAAATAATTGTGGGCTCTGTTTAGAATATTTCCAACAGCAAACATTTATTTCCAGAATTATTTGAGCATTTAAATTATTTTATAGCATTTAAATGCCCAAAGTCAAATACTTATGATTTAATTCAATGACCTTCTATTGACCTAGAAAATTGTGCACCAATTTTGCCAGGGGCTCTAACCCAAGACAAAGAGGGTGAACTTTTTAGAAGGGCATCTTAGGTTCATTGAAAAATAATTTTAGTAAACCCTAGTTGTTTCGAGGGGGGTTGGGGGTTCTGTCTTCCCCATTTCAAATTTAAGAGGAATTTAAACATGATGCACACTCTAATGCTTGAACTAACTAGGGTGTGACAGCTAGCTCGAGAACGACAACGACAACACCAACATGAAGAGGAAGAACGCGCGCGTCTACACCACAATGCACAAGATGCCGAGGCTCAACGTCAAGAACAACAACTCCGTGACGCTCAAGCACTTGAGGCGCAACAAGCTCTACTCGATGCGAGTCGAGCCGTTGCCGACCAAGGCCGACAAGCCCGTGAAGAAGAGGAAGCACTTCGCGAAGAAATTCACGAACGACGATTTCAAGCTAGCATGCATCGTCTAGTTCCTCCTCAAGCTCGACGCGCTCCTCCACAAGCTCGCCAAGACCATGAAGTTCATCAAGAGCAGGAAGACAATGGGAATCCTCCGCGACAAGAGCAACACGAGGTTGACAACCCTCTGCGTCAAGAACACCATGAGTTGAACAATCATCTACAACTTGGGCGTCATCATCCCTGACCCCAACACAATGAAGAACAATGCTACGGCAAGCTCAAGTTCACCATGCCCAAGTTCAACGAAAACAATGATCCCGAAGAATACCTTTCATGGGCATTGAAAGTTGACAAATCTTCCGTTTGCACAATTATGAAGAAGAGAAGAAGATCGCGATGGCATCCCTTGAGTTCCAAGACTATGTCCTCATTTGGTGGGAACAAATCATAGAGCGCCGCGAGGCAAGAGGTGAACCACCCATCACTACTTGGGCACAAATGAAGGATGTCATGAGAGCATGCTTCGTGCCTACCTACTACAACCGCGACCTCTTCAAGAAACTCCAACAACTCAAGCAAGGAACCAAGAGCGTTGAAGAATACTACAAGGACATGGAGATTGCAATGATAAGAGCCAATGTCACGGAAGACGATGAACAAACAATGGCACGCTTATTGAATGGCCTCAACCATCCCATCAAGAAGATCGCCGACTTCCAACCATACTCAAACCTCATAGATCTAGTGCACCAAGCCACCAAAGCGGAACGCCAAGTGCAAGATGATTTCAAGTATGCCAAATTCTCGTCCAAGACCTACGGCTCCTCTTATCAAGCTCCCACGACTTCGGCAACTCCTACCTCAACTAGAGAATTACCAGGTACCGGCGGCAAGTCAAGTTCCAAAAAAGCTTCATCAACTACAAGCCATCCTCCTACGAGCAACTTCAAGCCGATAGCTTCTTCATCATCTACCCCGACCGATGAGACCGTCAAGACGAGTTCCTTCGAGTGTTTCACTTGCAGAGGCCGAGGCCACAAGTCCTACGAGTGCACCAACAAGCGAACCATGGTCTTCAATGACGATGGCACTTATGACTCCATGAGCGAAGGCAAAATGGAAGCCCTCGAGCAAGTCGCCATGCACGACTAAGTAAACAATAAAGAAGAACAAGTCTTTTGTGATGAAGACTCAAGTCCCGCACTTGTTGTCTCCAAAGTCTTGACCCTCCAACATCACCAAGAAGAAGACCAAAGATGCAACATATTCCACACCAAGGCCGGCATCAATGGACGATCTGTCAAGGTCATCATCGATGGAGGAAGTTGTCATAATCTCGCAAGTGAAGAACTTTGCTCCAAGCTCCAACTGCCAAAGACGAAGCATCCACACCCATATAAAGTGCAATGGCTTAGCGACTCCGGCACTATCCAAGTCGAGCACTGAGTACAAGTCTCCTTCAAGATCGGCGCCTACTAAGACACCTTGGAGTGCGACATCGTGCCAATGACCGTTTGTCATCTTCTCCTTGGACGGCCATGGCAATTCGATAGAGGAGTCGTACACAACAGCCTAACGAACCACTACATCTTCAAGATGAAGGGCAAGGAGTACGTCCTCCGTCCAATGTCGCCAAGTCAAGTGATCGCCGATAAGCACGCCACCCATCGTGGAGATCATAGTGAGAGAGCGAGCCACCAAAAAGAGAGTGAGCGCCACAAGCCAAAATCGAGTGCCTCCACGATGAGCAAAAACAAGAACCTATTTCTATTGGCCACCAAACGTGAGATGAGAGAAGTGTGTGAGAACCCATCTAGTATCCTACACTATGTCCTCGTGTGCAAGGACAATGCACCACAAACTAACACTTCTTACACTCTTCCTCTAGTGTTGTCTTCTCTTTTGCAAGAATTCCAAGATGTTTTCCCCGATGAGCTACCTCCGGGACTACCTCCACTACGAGGCATTGAGCACCGCATCCACATCATCCCCGGAGCACCGCTTCCGAACAACGCTCCCTACCGCGTCAAGTTCTTGAGTTACTTTTGGAAGACCTTATGCGCCAAGCTCGGAATCAAGTTACTCTTCTCCACGACGTTCCACCCTCAAACCGATAGCCAAA
>NW_021259444.1:0-977 GCF_002162155.2 Triticum dicoccoides | reverse complement strand
GCCGAAAGACCTATTATTGTAGTATCTTGATTGAAGAAGTTGGCCACCTCCCCATAAGGATTTCGTAGGAATTACCTCCGTAACTGTTCCTTATGGATTCTAGTGCTCCCGAAGTCCGACCTTTTTACTTGATGTTCTAGATATCAAACCATATCTATGAGTGGGTTACACTAACACATCAAGGAGAACATTAGAAGCGGAGTGCTAAATGTCTCTCGGTCGATCATCCAGATTTTGTTTCCTTGGCCTCGCCAGGGTGAAATCTGAGTTGATGTTATCTTCCTATGCATCTGCATCGTCCATCGTTGTTCATCATGGTGGTATGTTGTGTTGCCAGGATTCTTGACACGGATGTTGGTAAAACCTTGATGAATATGGAAATGCTCAAGTTCTTGAGAGCACGCACAAGCGCTAGGTGTTATCATCGGCACTAACTGGGTTTGCTCTCAGCTTCCTCGGCAATGCTATGATCTTTTCAAACAGTGAATTCACTCTCTGTTGTTGGGTTTTTCCCCAGTTACCAGAATCATTCCCAGCATTTGCATTTTGTTCCTAGCTTGCACCGCCAATGTGCCATTCTACCATGGGTCTCTTTCATCTCCGGTGATAAGCAAATTCATCCATTACGTTGTCTTCAACAAGGTAATCCACATCATCCAAGTCCAAGTATGCCATTCTACCGACCCCGCCAATCGATTGCTGTGATTTGCCTTAGGCTGATATAGAGAGTCTCAATGATCTCTATATCAAAGGTAATTCTTTTTGCCACTTAAGATAATAATCTACGAATTACCCTTCTCCAGGATGTTTCGTCGTGGTGTCATGGCAATTCAACTCCTCGCTACGTTGACAACCGATCGCCACATTCTTAAGTCTGGAATTGTTGTCTACCTAGTGAACCTCGTCACCTGCTCCACTCCATCCCTCTAGAGGTATGCTTCGTCTCTCAGCTCGAGAGATGTTGCTATGTCACATTC
>NW_021259443.1:0-781 GCF_002162155.2 Triticum dicoccoides | reverse complement strand
TCATCAGAAAATACTGGCTTGGGCTCGGGCTCTCTTTTCTTCTTGCAGTCCGCCTTCCATTTCTCCAAATCAGCAGCCGCGGCCGCGTCGACTTCCTCGGCACTACGTTCCCAAGGCCTTGTGGGGAGAGGCTTCAGTGATGGCTCCGGTACCTTTGTGGTCTTAGGTACATAAGGGTCCGGGTTAATAATCCAGGACTGCTTCTGCTTCTTTGCCGGAGGTGGATTGGGGGGCGGCATCTGATCACCCGCCGGACGAGGACTGGGGGGCGGCGGCTGATCACCCGCCGGACGTTGTGGACTGGGGGGCGGCGTCGGCTGACGTGACGGAGGTGTAGGTGAACCGCCACCACCACCACCACCACCACCACCACCACCACCGCCACCGCCACCACCGCCACCGCCACCACCAACACCGTAGGGGGGTGGACTTGTTGTCCTTGGCGCCTCGCCTGGAAACTTGATAAACTTCTTTTGCCATAGAATGAAATGGCGCTTGACATCTCCAAGTCTTTTCTCCCCTTCAGGTGTAGCAATGTCAATCTCCAGGTCCTCAAACCCTTGGACTATGTCCTCCACCGTGACACGAGCATAGCCATCTTGAATGGGGTTGTTGTGGTGGAGTGCTCCAGGTAAACATGGTAAAGCACTGCCGATGGCTACCTTCATGGACATGTTCCCGATAGGATAATACAGATGACATTCTTTCATCTCCTTTATATCGTCCACGGGGTAGCGAGGAGGCTCCGGTGAAGTAATTTCAACCACCAGAGGCTCCGGTG
>NW_021259442.1:0-2370 GCF_002162155.2 Triticum dicoccoides | reverse complement strand
GGTGTGAGTGGGGAAGAGGGGAGAGAGTGGTGAGGAACGGAGGTGAGGGTAATTTATGACGACGCGTCTGGAAATAGCGCGACTTCTCAGGACCGCACCCACGCGTGTAACCGCCCATGCCCACGTGCCTAGGGTTGCATCGCGCAGGCCTGACTCCACAAAAATGACTGATTTGAGCGTTCCTCTAGATGCAGGCCCAGAGGTGCTTTAATGTTCATGGTATGCAGACTCAACCGTGAATGCGGGTAACCAAATGGGTCATTTTCTTCCCGCATGAGTCTGGCTGAGGTATATGCAGCGTACCAAACGCATCCATAGACTCGGACTCCAGCGTGAAGATGAAGTAGATGCCTCACACAGACATGTGATTCTTCTGCAAGAGACGGGTTCTTGAGGGGAGAGGTTGTGATCCTACGCCCAAAAGGTGAACCAGCATATCCTCCTCTGCATGTGAACCTTCTCCTTCGATGGCTCAACCACTTGACCGGCGGCGGCACCGCTAGTTGATGACGAGGCGAGTACCACATGCGGTCAAAGGCACTTGGGATTGCGTGGACATAACTCAAAGCTTGCACTATGTTTAGGTATTGACCATTGAATGGTCTGCTAGGTTGGTCAAAAATTCCAAAACCATTAGTAATACTGAGCATATTTTTTCTCTTTAGTTTTCTAGCGAAATATTATGTCGTCAGCACACTCGACTTTCATGCATTCTAGATTTTGTAAGGCAAATGGGCACAATGGCATCTCCAATAAATTAGCCCGGCTTTTTGAATGGTGTGACACATCTGTATTTTGATGATATTGAATGAAATTCATAAGAGAATTGCTAATAGTATAACCAGCTAATGGCTATATGAAACTGCCATGTCATCTATAGTCACACATATAGTAGTACGGGGTATATGATGTTGGTTAGAACATCTCCAACGCCAACCCTCCACCCACCCGGAACCGTTCGGACCGTGCGTTCTAGACTTGTTTTTCCATCGAATGCGGTCTTCTATCGGTCCGCTCGACAGTCCTCACGCACTTTCTTCCACACAAAAAAAGAGACAAACTAGGGGGTTTGCGGGTGTCCGGGCCGCTACCACGTCCGCTTCTGACCGCCCTGGCCCACCCGAAACCCTCCCCCTCGCATGTGTGTTCCTGTCCGGCGCCAGCTGCCTACGTTCATGCCGCTGTAGAACGGCCACTTCACACTGAAGCCGGCCTAAGCGGACGCGACTTATCACTAGCTCCGAAGCGGCGCGCCGGTCGACGGTGTCTCTCACTGCTCGCTCGGCTGAACATGCCTCCTCGCCGCATTCAAAAACCTCCATTAAACCCATGTGCCGAGAAACCTACTCAGGCCACACGTCCATTCGCGAGCCGACTGGCATTAAACACGATGCCGGGCAAGCTCCTCCCATCTACCGACCATTTAAGCGAGGCCAGACGTCGTGGCAAGAACTGCACCACAACTCCGTTGCCCATTTGCTACTCACACCATTTTCTCCACACTCTTCATGGCATCTCGCGAGCAAGAAGAGCAATTCTCCGATGATATAAAAGTCGGTCGGGTGGCCCGCCAAGCTCGCCGGATACGAGCCAGGCAACACGCTGCTCCACCTCCCTCGCCGAACTCGAGGGAGCAAGTGCCCACTCCAGGACAGCACTTGGTGGGAACAGTGGAACGAGCACTATGGCTGTCGTGGATGAGGCCAGACACGCGCCATCTGCCATCAACGTTCACGAAACCACGCCCTGCCAACATCGTGGAGATTGATGAGGTGGCGGTCAACACGTTCGCGGCCGCCGCTAACATCGGTGAAAAGTGGAACATGGGAGGCCGTCATCGCTTGGGTCCTAGGAAGGCCACCGTCGGCGCGTCGCTGGCATGCACAGCCGATGATTTCCCCTCTTTGCAGGCCACCATCGTCCCCGCCCCAAAAACCAATCTTGATGTGTGCTTCACGGAAGCGGATGCCCCCCTTCCCCTCCGGCTGGAGCATATCTACCAAGTGCCACTCTGACATGGGGATGTGAAGCCATCCGTTGCAATGAAGCATATACCTCTGGGATCTCGGTAGTCCGATGAGCGAGCTACCGGACATGGGAAAGACAAAGGGATCCACCAGGGATGGTCGTTGACTAGTTTAGTGTATCCGTGTCATGGGAATGGAGATCCATGTGGCCTATCGTATACTAGTTCTAACTTTTTTAGTTAAAATATGTTTGAAATGTAAATGGACTCGTCCGGTTTGATTGAAATCCGCCGTGTTTGTATGAATTCCGTCCGTTTTGTTTGAATCTGCTATGAAATGTATGCGGGTAGCGTTGGATGACTGGCTCCCGCATCCGTGTCTATGGACTAGCCCCTCTGTCCTC
>NW_021259441.1:0-1824 GCF_002162155.2 Triticum dicoccoides | reverse complement strand
AAATTATTTGTACTAGGCTATAGAGCTAGTGCAACTCTAGTGAAAAATTTATTTCAACTAGCTTATAGAGCTAGTTCAACTCTAGTGTAAAATTATTTGAACTAGCTTATAGTGCTAGTTCAACTCTAGTGTAAAATTATTTGTAGTAGGCTATAGAGCTAGTTCAACTCTAGTGTACAATTATTTGAACTAGCTTATATAGCTAGGTCAACTCTAGTGTAAAATCATTTGTAATAGGCAATAGAACTAGTTCAACTCTAGTTTAAAATCATTTGTATTACCCTATAGAGCTAGGTCAACTCTATTGTTAAATTATTTTAACTAGCTTATAGAGCTAGTTCAACTCTAGTGTAAAATTATTTGTACTAGTCTATAAAGCTAGTTCAACTCCAGTGTAAAATTATTTGAACTAGCTTATAGAGCTAGTTCAACGCTAGTGTCAAATTATTTGTACTAGGCTATAGAGCTAGTGCAACTCTAGTGAAAAATTTATTTCAACTAGCTTATAGAGCTAGTTCAACTATAGTGTAAAATTCTTTGTACTAGGCTATAGCGCTAGTTCAACTCTAGTGTAAAATTCTTTGAACTAGCTTATAGTGCTAGTTGAACTCTAGTGTAAAATTATTTGTAGTAGGCTATAGAGCTAGTTCAACTCTACTGTAAAATTATTTGAACTAGCTTATAGAGCTAGTACAACTCTAGTGTAAAATCATTTGTAATAGGCTATAGAACTAGTTCAACTCTAGTGTAAAATCATTTGTATTAGGCTATAGAGCTAGGTCAACTCTATTGTAAAAATATTTTAACTAGCTTATAGAGCTAGTTCAACTCTAGTGTAAAATTATTTGAACTAGCTTACAGAGCTAGCTCAACTCTACTGTAAAATTATTTGGACTAGGCTATAGAGCTAGTTGAACTCTAGTGTAAAATTATTTGAACTAGCTTACAGAGCTAGCTCAACTCTAGTGTAAATTTATTTGAACTAGCTTATACAGCTAGTTCAATTATAGTGTAAAATTATTTGTACTAGGCTATAGAGCTAGTTCAACTCTAGTGTAAAATTTTTTGTACTAGGCTATAGTGATAGTTCCACTCTAGTGTGAAATTATTTGAACTAGCTTATAGAGCTAGTTCAACTCTAGTGTAAAATTATTTGTACTAGGCTATAGAGCTAGTTCAATTCGAGTGTAAAATTATTTGAACTAGCTTATAGAGCTAGTTCAACGCTAGTGTCAAATTATTTGTACTAGGCTATAGAGCTAGTGCAACTCTAGTGAAAAATTTATTTCAACTAGCTTATAGAGCTAGTTCAACTCTAGTGTAAAATTATTTGAACTAGCTTATAGTGCTAGTTCAACTCTAGTGTAAAATTATTTGTAGTAGGCTATAGAGCTAGATCAACTCTAGTGTACAATTATTTGAACTAGCTTATAGAGCTAGGTCAACTCTAGTGTAAAATCATTTGTAATAGGCTATAGAACTAGTTCAACTCTAGTGTAAAATCATTTGTATTAGGCTATAAAGCTAGTTCAACTCCAGTGTAAAATTATTTTAACTAGCTTATAGAGCTGGCTCAACTCTAGTGTAAAATTATTTGTACTAGGCTATAGAGCTAGTTCAACTCTAGTGTAAAATTATTTGAACTAGCTTATAGTGCTAGTTCTACTCTAGTGTAAAATTATTTGTACTAGGCTATAGAGCTAGTGCAACTCTAGTGAAAATTTTATTTCAACTAGCTTATAGAGCTAGTTCAACTCTAGTGTAAAATTATTTGAACTAGCTTATAGTGCTAGTTCAACTCTAGTGTAAAATTATTTGTAGTAG
>NW_021259440.1:0-1006 GCF_002162155.2 Triticum dicoccoides | reverse complement strand
ATGGCGCGCGTCCACTTCCGTCCACGACGGCCGTCCGCCAGTTTTTTCCAGTGTCCACGTACAGCCCGTTCACGGGTCCGTGTAAGGGTCCGTGTACGCGGCGTGTGCCACGTACGTGGTTTGGCCAAGTTTTCCATGGCGCGCGTCAACTTCCGTCCACGACGGCCGTCGGCCAGTTTTTTCCCGAGTCCACGTACAGCCCGTTCACGGGTCCGTGTAAGGGTCCGTCTACGCGGCGTGTGCCACGTACGTGGTTCCGCCCAGTTTTCCATGGCGCGCGTCAACTTCCGTCCACGACGGCTGTCGGCCAGTTTTTTCCCGTGTCCTCGTACAGCCCGTTCACGGCTCCCTTTAAGTGTTTTTGCCTGGTGATCCATGGGGCGCGTCCACATCCGTCCATGAAGTATGTCAAGCACTTCTTTCCCGTGTCCCTGTACAGCCCGTTCATGGGTCCGTGTAAGGGTCTTTGTGATGAGTTGCACACATGAATCGCTGAAGTATCTTGGTCACTTGTCTCAAATAGTTTTGAGTGTGCTCGCGACTGGCCTTATCGAGTGATTACGTATTTCATTCAAGGGACTTTACCATTTTGTCTTGTCCATGACTGGTATAGCCTGATGAAGGCATCCGAATGAATCGGTCAAGTATCTTGTTCACTTGCCACATATACTTTTGAGTGTGCTCGCCACTGGCCTTATTGAGTAATTGTATATGTCATATAAGGGACTATACCATTTGCCTTGAGCATGACTTAGCAGTGTAGCCTCTGACGACGGCATCCGCATGAATCGGCCAAGTATCTTTTGCATTTGGCACATATAGTTTTGAGTGTTGTTTCCACTGGCCTTATTGGGTCCAAGGGTATGTCTTACAAGGGACTTAGCCATTTCTAGTCCTCATGATTTTGCGGTGCAGATTTTGATGGCATCTTCGAACCTTACTTGGTGAAGGAAAGTTGTGGGGGAGGGACGAATCCGTGCGACATGGGGCTGGATCTCAGTGGATC
>NW_021259439.1:0-978 GCF_002162155.2 Triticum dicoccoides | reverse complement strand
ATATATATATATATATATATATATATATATATATATATATATATATATATATATATATATATATATATATATGGGCTTTATTTGGGCCACACCCTATGGGTCGTAGACCGGAAGTAGATACACGTCATCTCCGGCCTAAAAAAAGATACACGTCATCTCCGAAGAGTATACCACATTACACGTGTCTGGATTTTGCACGATCAGAGCATCTACAACCAGACTGCAAATCTGCCCCTATACACCAGCGGACACGCCTTTTGCTTGTCTGTGGGCAGTGGCCGGTCACACCTCAACTTTTTTTTACACAACCACACGCCTCAATTAGGAAATCGCGCCGCGCCCTGCAGCGCCGTCGCCAGAGGACCGGCCGCGCGAAGCCGCGCCGCGCCCAGGGAAGGTGGCGGCGGGGCAGTCTCGTTCCCATCTCCGTGCCAGAACCCCTTCCCCAACCCTCGATCTGGCCGGAGCCGCTCCACCACCGCGCCCCCCTCTCCAGCGCCTCCTCCCTCGTCCACTCCGATGGCGCTTGTCCCCTCCCTGGCCAGTAACGGGGCGGCGGCGGCGCCCTGATGTCTTCCCTGCGCGCTTGGCCAAGCCCGCCCAGATCCAATCTGGCGAAGCTCCTCCCCCATGGTGGCCGATTCGTCGCTGCATCAGCAGAGTCATGCTGTTCCTAACGCTGCACCCCGTCCCCTGCTCCGCGTCCTTGGGTCGGGCTCCGCCGCCTCCCGCCCTCAACCACTCGCCGACGTCGACTGCGGTTCTGCCGCCACGCCTCCCTCCTCCAGCGCCCCCTGCTCCATCGTCGTCGTGCTTCTACGCGGTGCTCGCCAACAAAGGTGGCGTCGTGGCTCCTGCGACTCTGGAGCCCTCCACCTCCATGTTCCCCCGGTGGGCTGCCACTATTCGTGGCTTTACCCGCTGGGGGCGCCGCACCGGTGGTCCTCACTGGTGCCCTCGGCGTCAAGGGTGCCTGCC
>NW_021259438.1:0-1184 GCF_002162155.2 Triticum dicoccoides | reverse complement strand
GATGATCGGACACGGCCTAGTTGACTCGGATCATGTGATCACTTAGATGACCAGAGGGATGTCTATCTAAGTGGGAGTTCATAAGATGAACTTAATTATCCTGAACATAGTCAAAAGACCTTTTGCAAATTATGTCGTAAGCTCGCGCTTTAGTTCCACTGTTTAGATATGTTCCTAGAGAAAATATAGTTGAAAGTTGATAGTAGCGATTATGCGATCAGTAGAAAGCTTATGTCCTTAATGCACCGCTCAGTGTGCTGAACCCCAACGTCGTTTGTCGATGTTGCGAACATCGGACATACACGTTTTGATAACTACGTGATAGTTCAATTAAATGGTTTAAGTAGAGGCACCAAAGACGTTTTCGAAATGTCGCAGAACATATGAGATGTTTCGAGGGCTGAAATTGGGATTTCAGGCTCGTGCCCACGTCAAGAGGTATAAGACCTCCGACGATTTTCTTAGCCTGCAAACGAAGGGAGAAAAGCTCAATCGTTGAGCTTGTGCTCAGATTGTCTGAGCACAACAATCACTTGAATCGAGTGGGAGTTGATCCTCCAGATGAGATAGTGATGTTTCCCCAAAGTCATTGCCACCAAGCTGCTAGAGCTTCGTGATTAACTATAACATATCAGGGATAGATATGATGATCCTTGAAATATTCATGATGTTTGACACCGTGAAAGTAGAAATCAAGAAGGAGCATCAATTGTTGATGGTTGGTGAAACCACTAGTTTCAAGAAGGGTAAGGGAACAAAGGGATACTTCATGAAACGGCAATTCAGCTGCTGCTCTAGTGAAGAAACCCAAGGTTGAACCCAAACCCGAGACTAAGTGCTTCTGTAATAAGGGGAACAACCACTGGAGCAGCATTACCCTAGATACTTGGTAGATGAGAAGGCTGGCAAGGTCGATAGAAGTATATTGGATATACATTATGTTAATGTGTACTTTACTAGTACTCCTAGTAGCACCAGGGTATTGGATACTGGTTCGGTTGCTAAGTGTTAGTAACTCGAAATAAAAGCTACGGAATAAACGGAGACTAGCTAAAGGTGAGCTGACGATATATGTTGGAAGTGTTTCCAAGGTTGATATGATCAAGCATCGCACGCTCCCTCTACCACCGAGATTGGTGTTTGCGTTGAGCATAGACATGATTGGATTATGTCTATCGCAATAC
>NW_021259437.1:0-1381 GCF_002162155.2 Triticum dicoccoides | reverse complement strand
CCGAACGGAACCCGCCGCCACCGACGCCGATTGCCACAGCCACCGTGCTCCCCACGCCTCACCGACGCCCCAGGGAGATCCGCCTCGACCACCTCTTCCTCCTCACCGAGAAGCGCACCGCGGGAGCCCCTGCAACGTCGCCACCGCCGTCGTCTTCAACCTCCAGCGCCGAGCTCGCCTCCGGTCGATTCAGCGCCGCTAGGACCTCCCCGAGCTCGCTGACCTCCTCTTCGGCATCGCGGTGAGCCCCGTTGTGTTTCCCCTCTCTCCATTCGCTCACCCCCATGCTGTAACCGCCGTCTCACCGCAACCGGAGCTCGCTGCCGCCGGCCATGCTGCCGTCGCGGCCATGGCCTGTTTCGGTCGCGTCCGAGCACGGCTTTGAGCTCGTGGGGCTCACAGGAAGCCCATGCGCAGCTCAGCTTGCCCAAAACCCCACCAGGGCCTCGCGCCCGTTACCACCCGAACTCCGGCGCCGCCGCGAGCTCCGTTCCGACGAGCCCCGGCGTTTCCGCAGCCTCCCACCTACCCCATTAGATGCGGGAGAGCCCGGGCTACGCCCCGGTGCCCTCAGCCGCCGCCTCCGTCGCCTTTAGCGCAAGTCCGGCGCGTTGCCGCCGCCATTTTGGTCGCCACCGGCGTAAGTCCGGCGATGATGACGTGGGCATCATTAGCGGCTAACCCCCCCCCCCCACACACTAATCAACCCCCTAAGCCACTGACAGCGGGCCCCACCCCTGGTCAAACCCCAGTCAGCGCTGGGTTTGACCGGGATTAGCTCCTGTGTCACTGACGTGTGGCCCCCACACGTCAGGTTTGACCTGGACCAGCCCGTTGACCCTGCTGACGTCACTGTGACATGGGGCTGACGCAATAAGTGTTTTCTGGATTTAATTTAATTCAGAAATTTCAGAAAATGCCTAAAACTTCAATAAATCATAGAAAATTAACCGTAACTCCAAATTAAATAATTTATATATGAAAAATTATTAGAAAAATTCAAGGAATCCATCTGTACCATTTTCATGCATGTTAGAACAACTTATAGCTGCTGTTTAGCACAAATCAATTAAAGGGCATTTATTTAATCACATATGGAGTTTGAATTTGAATTTTATATTCAAACCAACTTCATTTAATCTGTTGCTAGTTGCATTAGCCCAAAACACATTCATTTTGCCATGTCATGATCATGCATCATATTGTGCATTGCATTGATTGTGTTCCTTTCTGTGTTGCCGGTATTTGTCCCCTCTCGATAGACGTGATACCGATGATGTGATCGTTGACACTGATGAAGACTCAATGTTATCTTCAGAAGTGCCAGGCAAGCAAAACCCCCTTGTTCATTCCGATAAAATCCCACTCTCTCGCTCCTGCT
>NW_021259436.1:3152-11152 GCF_002162155.2 Triticum dicoccoides | reverse complement strand
AAAAAAAAAACACGCACACAGCGCATGATACACACGCACACCAGATTATGTGATTGCTCGCGCTGGTTTTGCATGTGTGCGTGCAGCCGTGCACCAGGCTCGGCTATGTTTGCTGGGTAATTGTCACCAATTTTGTTTTTCAAACAAAATTTTCAGAAAACCGACCGGTTTCTGGACATTTCGGTGAGCCCAGTAAAAAACAATGCTAGAATATTTGAATTTAAACGACCAAGCAATGTCAAATGCTTTGTATATATGTTTGGATATAACTCAGCAATTGGCATAGCGGTAGGAGCCGCAACATGTCATCTTGCAGCCCAAGTTTTTTTTTGAAACAAAAGGGGTTCCCCCTGCCCCAACTTTTTATTGAAAAAGCAAAGGCAACCAACACACAGAGTTCACAGCTCTCGGCTCCAGCCAGAAGTAGCCGCATCAGAATTATTACAGACGCACACAGCAAAGCAGTCTAAAAATCCACCAAATAACTACGGAATGGCCCCTATAGGAACTACAAGCGTAGAGGCATTGAACTCCCTACAGGTGCATCAACATGCCAGGCAATTCTAAGCAACTCCCCTCGATGATGGTCAAGCAGCTTCAAGCATTGGAGGAGTAGCACAACTTGGGATTCCACGCACAAGATCTTCCATTGGTATATATGTATCCCCACCATCTCCAGCACACATTTGATGCTTCTCCATCTTCGCCCCTGGAACACAATTTCATTTCGAAACAACCATAAGCTCCATAAGGTAGCAGCAGAAATCAAATTTACAGCATCAAAACTTTTTTTTCTTCCAAAAAGGAAGCAATGATTCAAACGAATCAGGCACATGCATCTTGGTACAATCAGCTATCACCAGCCAAACTTGTCGAGCCACCACACAATCAAAAAAGAGATGTTGGAGGCTTTCAGGTTCACAGCAGAAGACACAAGTCAGGTCTTCCACATGCTGGCGTTTAGCCAGGTTGTCCCTAGTCAGACTCTTATTGTTCACAATCAACCACAGAAAAACATGGATATTAGGGGGAACTTTGATTTTCCAAATATAATCCCTCCAAATAGAGACCATTCCACCCCAATTAATCATCTTATACATAGATTTAACAGAGTATATCCCTTTACAACTTGTTGCTTCTAAAATCAGTTCATTCAATGCACACATGAAGTACAATCCACTATTTGATTCCTAGTTCTTTCATGTTTATACCCGATCACACTTTTATACACAGATCCACCGTGAGTTGTAAGAAGTTAGAAAATAAACCAAAAAATAAATTTAAAATAAATTAGAGTATCGAAAGCCATGCTATCGTACCACCAAATATGATCTAAGAAAACAAATGTTCCCATCAATAACGAGAACTGCATGGCAAACAACTAGATAAGCAAAAATAAATATAACTACGATAGAATCTCAGCTTAAAATAGCATAGTGCCCTTGATTAATTCCTGAGAGTCCACTACTAACGAAGGCCGCAACATGATGAATCCTTTCATCCATAAACTACAATATTTCAGCAATCAGCTCTCCTGACAAGGATACTCCATTTAAACACATGCCACTTGGCACCGACATAGCGGCCATCCTCAACCTAGGCACATCCTCACAAGTCTCACCAATATGCCCAGTGCTCCATAAAAAGTACAAATTCAGATCCCCATTAAAATTTTGATAGCATAACTATCACCAAACTTGAAGGTGATGTTTTATCATGTAGACATTCCTCGAACACATATCCGAATCCTTCTTGAAAGAAACCTGGGTTGGAATAAATGAACACACCTCTAGGAAGGAGAAAACAGAAAGCAAACACAGGTATGATTGAAACTGCCTAGGAAGAGTCTCAGTAATTGTTACCTTGGTTTTCCTTAGCTCCATTACATCATTCACATAATCACAAACTCTGTAATTGAACCGAAAAAGGAATATGTTGCCATACAAGCATTAGATCAATGTTAGTAATCTAGCTCATGTGATATTTCACAAAAGCAGTAGTTCCATCACGAACGATGGTGGACTGTGTGCCCTTTGTATCTGGTTTTCACCTGGTTTCCCCTAATTAACTGGGCAACTCTCTTCTACTTTATAAAATGCAAGACCCCCTGCCCATCTGGAGGTAGTACTTGGAAAAAGTATATTATTTTGTGTCTGGTTTATTTTTTAATGTCAAGGATTGTGCATGATTTATATCAGTTAATAAACCGTAGGACAACATTTTCAGTTCTAATCTCCATAGCTCTAGGTAGTGTGTACTAACTTTGTTTTTTGCAAATGCGGGGAGAGCCATGGGAAGTCAAGTGCTACTTGATATAGTAGGTCAAACAACCTACAAACATTGTACTTCTTAATCAAGGTCAAACCAGTTCACGGGAACAATCCAAATAATAGTAGTTATCATGTCTTGAAAGAAATATACAATAGGTGTTCATATATATAAAGGCAACACATTTATTATTCCAGCTCCAAACTCGAAAGCAATATATAATTTACGAACCTTACTCCAATGTCATAGAACCTGCAATCTCGAATATGACCTTTCGACTCAAGAACCATATTCTGACATGGCACTCATATTGTACCGTATGATAGTGCAATGAAATTCTAATAACACAAAGAGTAAATCGTCCACATGTGATATTTATTAGGAATGTGTGCTATATAACAAATATTTATCGCACCCCTCATTATTACTATAACTTCTTCAACATGAGCATACTCTCATGGATCAAGAGGCCACAAAAACTCCTAAACTGAAAGGTTATAAATGAGTGCCACAAAAGTCAAGCCATCTAACACTCCATATTGTATACCACGAAGTAAAACATTAAGAAGAGATGTTTGAAGTAGTACCTCTCTGATAATAAGGGGGGATACTAACTACTTTGAGCCATACAAGAAATCTGGCGTAGTCAAGTTAGCTCCGAGCAGTCAATACATAGCAGGATAATTTCAAGTTCCGTGCAACCACATCAGCACATGAGATTATATGGTTAGATACAGAATCATATACAACTCAAAGTAAGTTTACGGTTTACACTAACCATTCTACAGAAAGAAAATAAATGTCTATGTATGTTCTAATTTGTATTTAGTGCAAATAACTTTCCATACGATTTAAATTTCCGCATAAAAATGTGTCTCGGTTTAGGTAAGAGTTATTTCTCAGATATTTGAAACAGGATGATTTTTTTGATCCTAGCAGACAAGAAGCCCATAGATGTGCAGATCCTACGTGTACTGTAGTTATATAATTTGAAGAGTGTCATGATCAAGAAAAAACCTAATCTGCAAAAGCATGTATGTATGGTCTGAATGATAAATAAAAATTCATTTTTTTCCAATTTGAGAAGCAGGTGTCGCTGATATATGTAGATAGTCCAAAGGTGATTTATCTATATATCCTTCACCGTGATATCATATAACCTATGTTCAGCCCTAAAGCATGTAATTATTTCCTTGTCAACAAAGCTAATATGAACATAAAATGTGTGGTGTTAATCACCAACAGGGAAGGTAGATCCTACAGTTCTGCAACAGGCAGCAACCAAGATATACACAAAAGGGTAATATGTGCAGGAGAACTTAAAATGACAACACCTATAACAACATATATAAAAGGCACTGTACCGCGAGCTAAGAAAAGTAAGAATTATCTAACTGATAGATGCCCAATAGTAATTTTTCTTTACTGCGCACTATTTATTGTAGCATCGGTAACACAATTAATCGCCTTGAAGTGTCCTCATCGTTGCAAATAAAGCTTGTGCAGGTGCCTTTCTTCTTCTGCACTGCTGGATATATATGGCATAAAACACATGATTATCTGCCCAGGAAGTTCTGTACACAGCTTACAATAAAATAGCTAGGTTCATCTACACTAATTTTTGCTCAGATCGATGGCGGCACATGACAGAATGGTACACATAGCCTAAGCAAGAAGATTGAGAATAATCCAAAGTGGAAGGCAATACACCAACCATTAATCAACCAAGAATAGTAAAAAAATTCAGAGCATGTGTCATACTCATACCAAATGGAGAAAGATTGAAATGAGAAAATGTTTTTCTATGAAGGAACAAAATTAGGACAACATGAATGGATAAAGTAAGAGGATTGGTCCTTTGTGAAGAAGAACTGGGTGTCAACAATTGATACATGTAGATTATTATGTTATTGCTATAGAAGTATTTAGTATGTCCAACCCACACGAAATTACTGTTTTCTATCTAGTATAACGTCATACATGGAAACATGAAACTGGTACTGAGACAATCATTTAGACCTCTCTCTCTCCCTCCCTCTCCATCGCTCCCTCTCTTTCTCTTCCTCATCATTGGTGATACAACATAAAGAGAAAAGAGAGACTAAAACACATGAGAGCTAGATGATATACATTTTATCTACATTATAAATATATACAGAGAAGTAACTGTGGATGTCAATGTTAATGCAGCAAGGAATCTAATTGTTTTCCAATGCATATAAGTAGCCTAATCAATATAGTTTATGAATAGATATATATATATATATATAGAAAGATTAGTAAGTATATATGTAACTCATTTTATTGATTAGAGTAGCCATTGTATCAGGCAGTTTTGGATCTTCTGAATCTCAGTTTCTCAACTTTAATAGTTTCGGGATAGAAAACAAATATATTGAAAACCAACTATTTTCCTAAAATTACATATCAAATAGTATCCTATTTCAAATATGGATAAAGTAACATGCCAAAGCAAGCAAATTTAATAAATATGGGAGATTATTTATTACCGGAAGCTGAATGGAGCTCTCGACCAGCATTTTCTTACCATATAAGGAAGCTCATGTCTAGAGCCGCGGAAGTGCAAACGTCCAAAGATATAATGTTGCACGAAAGCGGCTAGGCAAGATTTCATGGTGTACTCGGCATTTCAAATGTTCAGAGATGAGATATCCAGATCTGGACTGAGCAACATTATTATCTCTGCCTGCGCAAAATGAATTAAAATGTATGAGAAAGATAGAATATTCCTAAGTTTTTGGAAGCTAAGAACCCCGATTAATATTTTTTGGGCAAGAAAGAAGTGTATGAAATTATAATAACAGGGTGTAGTACCATCTCAATCAATAATTTAAGCTAGGAAAAGGAGTACATAATTCAGTCTGGTGTTTTTATTTCCATTCACAATTCATTGACATCAAGTTATCTTCTCTCTTCCTTTATGTGAGACTGCAGCTACATATTTAAGTCAGATTAGTACATGAGCTTTTTTACGCACATAACTAAACTGAGATCCTACTTTCGCTTTTAAATCCTGACTGGATGCTAGCATTTATTCCATGGCTCCGACATTAGTTAACCAGAAGGGTTGATACAATACAATCTATCGTCGTTGCGGCAGCCGATACAATCAATTTATAATGTAAAATGGATGGATCAAGCACAAAAAGACCACCAAAATACACACATGCATACATGCACCACTCTCTGGAAAATTCCTTACATACCGCAGCTCAGTGGTGACGAACGATCCCGGCCTTGGACATCCTCCAACTCAGAGGCGATGAAAGACCATCTCATTGTGGAACTGTCGCTCCCAATAGCATTGGAGCTTCTGAAACTCCATCCCCTCCTGTAGAGTCGCTGTTCTTGAGCAGGCCCAAGTTGGCGGAAGCCCCATCACCTGATCAAATTGAATCGTTAATAATGCAAATCATAGGCACCAATAGTAACTGGAAAGGGAAGTAACGAACGCACTGGTGAATCTGAAGCCATGGAAAGAAATTAGTGAAATTCAAAAGAATAATTACGATGGTGACCATAACAATAACAATATAACAAATACTTGGCTACTATAATCGAAAACTTCAAATGAGCTTCCATTCGTCATGTGGGTACGGGTTTCAGATGGTAATTAAATTATTATTTTTAAAATTATAGGCAAAGGCCTTTCTGAAAAATGATTCCTAAGTGCACAAAAATATTCCATGCAGTGCAACAGTGATGTGCCTGAGCAAATGCATTGTGTATGGCAACTATAATGTAGTTCAGTAAAAATCTATAAAAATATATCAAATGCAATTCAAAATATCAGCATATGCGAATAATAAAATAAGCATAATCTATAATACTTCTATATTAAATTATAGATATTTTTCCATTTTAAAGAGAGATATGCTAATTCTAATTTTAAAATGCTCAAGTACTTACTGTGAAATATCCACTTCCGGAGTTGATGTGCCCTCCTTTGGGAGGTCAATGACGCCGGCAAGACCTACATCCAGATACGCATTAGAAACTGAGCAAGCACTGGTGGAAAAAGGGCCTTTGGTCGCGGTTCGCAACTGCCATTAGTCGCGGTTGCGCAACCGCGACCAAACAGGCGCGACTAAAGGCTCCCCCCTTTAGTCGCGGTTGCTTAAGAACCGCGACTAAAGGCCCGTCCACGTGGGCGCCAGGCGGCCATCGGGGCGGAGGACCTTTAGTCGCGGTTCTTCTGGCCAACTGCGACTAAAGGCCGCCGCAGGTTTAGGGTTTTAGCCCCCCCCCTAAACCTGTTTTCTGTTTAATTCGTATTGTTTTATTTCTTTTGTGCTTTATTTTAATTTTGAAGGAGTTTCACATATTCTACGGTACTACATACATGCATATGAATGTACAATTTAAAACAAATTTGAAATTAGAACCAAAAAGAATTCAAGAGGAATATACAATATATATCCAATATCATCGAATGACCATATACAATTTTGAACAAGTTTCCATACATAATTTAATGCATATAAAGTTCTACGTCCTCGTAATGGTGTTCTCCTTTAGGATGGAGGACTTCCCTCCTGAACCATCCAGCTAGTTCCTCTTGAAGTGGTCGGAAGCGAGCTTCTGGACTAAGCATCATCCGGAGGTTATTCCTCTGAGCATTGGTATCACTCGGAACCCGCCGCTCAGAGGTGTATCTCAGGATCATCTCACAGACATAGTATGCACATAGATTGGTCCCCGCTGGCTGAATATCCTCACCATTCTTAGCCTTTGACCTTTTGAATTCTAGCTCTTTTTTGAATTCACCGACCTTTATATCTACGAACCGTCTCCAAACCCTACGAGGCAAAGAAAATTAAATGAACAAGAGAGTTATTAGTTACTTGATATTAGGAAATGAACGAAATAGGCCGATCGATATAGAGCGCAAATGAATGAAAATAATTACTTCTGCAGCATTCTTCTCATGCCGCCCCAAAGCTTTGGATCCTTATTCAGAGAGTCGTGGACGAGACATTCTGAGGTGTCAACTTTAATTACTAGCAGAATCCAGTGGAACCCGCAGACACGATACATGCACAGTACGTCATGCATAACTCATCGATTAGCCGGCCACATACCATGCATGGAGTAAACAAAAGAGAATGTGCTCAAGACAGAAACACTCACCCAAAATGGTAAGGAAATAGAATATCACTTTTGAGTTCCTGCTTTGTAAGAAACTGCCACAGGTCTGCCTCCATGTCGGCGGGGTGATGCTCCAACACATATCCATTAACGATGTGTGGGTCAATGAACCCAACATCATGGATGTTCCTTACTCTGCATTCCTTAATCTTCATTCTGCATGTATAATAGCGGACACAACAATATAGTTAGGACATATATATAGTGCAGGCAATATGAACGAGATGGGGTAGAAATAAATCACTTACAGAACGTAGCAACTGATGATAGATTTGTCGAGCTCGCGCAGATTGAAAAGATGGAACAATTCACTCAGATGAATTTGTACATAGTAATGTTTGAAGTGATGCTCATATCTAACTTCCGCATAAATATATTCTTTGGCGTTTTTATTTTTTATGTAACCCTTGTACCATTTCAGCAGACCTTTCATTTGTGGAGGTAGATCCTCTTCCTGCGCAGGCTCGACGAGAGGCCCATTCTTCACATATGTAATTACTACCTCCTTCGCTGGCGCCTCATCAAGGCCTAACAGTTCACGAAGAGTAATACCTAAGTTGGCC
>NW_021259436.1:0-1825 GCF_002162155.2 Triticum dicoccoides | reverse complement strand
GTAAACATGGTAAAGCACTGCCGATGGCTACCTTCATGGACATGTTCCCGATAGGATAATACAGATGACATTCTTTCATCTCCTTTATATCGTCCACGGGGTAGCGAGGAGGCTCCGGTGCAGTAATTTCGACCACCAGAGGCTCCGGTGCAGTAATTTCGACCACCAGAGGCTCCGGTGCAGTAATTTCGATCGTCGGTGCATCTGCACCAGCCGATGGGGCCTCCGTGGAAGCCACACTGCTTCTCCGCTGCTGGCTTCTGAGATCCGCTGGATGATCTTCATGCTGCGCCCGAGCTGCATCTCTTTCGGCTACTAGTACACTCACGGTTTTCTTCATCACATCCATTTCCGATGCCAACCGCGCCACAACATCTGCTTCCCGATCCATCTTTCTCTTCCGGCTTCTGTAACCGTACGGGTCATCGTTCTGGGGGAACCCTATTTTCCACGGAATGTGCCCCATGCCTCCGACACGTCCTCCGTGTTCAGGATTCCCGAGGGCTTTTGTCAGCGCGTCGTTCTCTCTGTTGAACTTGAT
Organism: Triticum dicoccoides; assembly: GCF_002162155.2. Lineage (NCBI taxonomy): Eukaryota > Viridiplantae > Streptophyta > Magnoliopsida > Poales > Poaceae > Triticum > Triticum dicoccoides. The sequence goes on along the minus strand of NW_021259436.1, from coordinate 1,284 downwards.
CTTCCCCTCTTGAGCATCCCTCATTGCGTCAATAAGGGCTTGGGTGGGTTTAATTATTTTGCCCCGGTAAACACACTCCCCTGTCTCCGGGTTCAGCGTTCCCCCATGCCCGTACCACCAGCTTTTGGCCCTTGGGTCCCATCCCTCCGTACCTGGACGGATTCCTCGCGCCCTCAGCTCGTTCTCCATCTTCTCCCACCTAGGCTCCCAAAGGCGATTCCCTCCTGGCCCCATAATATGATTGTACTCCTTCTTAGCCGCATTTTCCTTATTTTTTTCGATATTTGAATGAACTGCTCCGATTTCTTTTGCTTCACAAATTCTGGCCAATCATGTTTCAGTTTCTCATATTGTCCTTTGAAATCCGGAGTCCTGTTCTGCTTGACAAAGTCATGGGCTAGATTTTGCTTGAATTTCCGGAATGCGTCGGCCATCTTATGAAGAGCGAACTGTTTGACTAGCCTCCTCCTCTCCTTGCTTTCCTCAATCTTGTTACCCTCCTCATCGAATTTGTTGTATTCCGGAGGTAGAACGAAATGTTCCATAAGCTTCTTGAAGCAATCTTTTTTTGTTCTCTTATCGACAAAAGTGAAACCAGCAATTTGTGCCTTCTTTGGCTTATTCCACTCCTGGACGGTGATCGAGACGTTGTCTCTAACAATGGCTCCGTATTGGTTGACAAACTTGGTGGCGTTCTTGCGGGGCTCCAGTGGCCTGCCGGTTGCACTGTCGACAACCTCGATGGTGCATGTTTCTCCTTGTTTCATCGTCTTGGTTGCGCCACGCTTTGACGACGTACTCGATTGTTTCGACGATCCGGCCGAGGGCTAAAATAAGAAAGAGAGTCGTGCGCGTTAGTACACACATATTTATTCAAATCAGTTAGTTTGTATCACCAGAGGCTCAATGTATATATATACCTCGGCGCCGGAGGTGGTTGCTACTTCCATTTGAAGATCGTCGTTTATCGACGTTTGTTCGGCATCATCTTGCTGACGGCGCCCTTCATCTTCACCGTCAAGGTTCAGATAAGAAGAGATATCATCTTCTTCTTGTCCGGTCAGCACATATAGAATATCGCCGTTTATGATGCCGAACATATGTGCTTCACCGTCCGGATCATAGTTGTCCATAATCGGGTCAGCTCTATCGTCCGCCATTATGTCAGTCCTGAAAACATGTAGTAAAAACAAATTAATTAAGTGAAGAAGGGGGGCGGTGGCGGTGGCGGTGGCGAAAGGGCGGTGGCAAAAGGAGGGGGCGAGGAAGGGGTGGGAGAGGGTG
>NW_021259435.1:0-3129 GCF_002162155.2 Triticum dicoccoides | reverse complement strand
TTGTCATTCCTTGGCATGTGGAGGAACTCGCACCCCTCAAAGTATCCGCTGAGTTGCTGCACAAGGAAGCGGTAGCTCGCCATGTTTGCATCCTTGGCGTCCCAATCACTAGATGACTGCTGGACCACTAAGTCGGAGTCGCCATAACACAGGATCCGGCGAATGCCAAGTTCTTTGGCAAGCCGGAGCCCGTGAATGAGCGCCTCATACTCAGCGACGTTGTTGGAGGCGGAAAAATGGATCTACAGCGCATATCTGAGCTTGTCGCCTTTGGGGGAAGTGAGGACGACGCCGGCTCCCAAGCCGGTGCGCATCTTGGAGCCGTCGAAATGCATCCGCCAATGGGTGGAGTCAGGCGCTAGCGGCAGGTACTGGGTCTCGGCCCAGTCGACGAGGAAGTTGGCCAGTGCTTGCGACTTGATGGCAGTGCGGGGCTGGTAGTAGATGGTGTAGGGAGCCAGATCGATGGCCTATTTGGCCACTCGGCCAGAAGCATCTCGGCTTCCGATGATCTCGGCAAGTGGGGCTGTGCAGACCACAGTGATTGGATGCTCCTGGAAGTAAGGCTTCAATTTCTTGGCGGCAAAGTGCACGCCGTAGCACATCTTCTGGTAGTGGGGGTTGTTCTCCTTGGAGGTCGACAGTACTTCGCTCAGGTAATATACCGGTCTCTGGACAGGTAGCGCCTTGCCTTCCTCCTTGCGTTCGACTACAATGACTGTGCGGACTACCCGGCTGGTGGCGGCAATGTACATGAGCATGGGCTCATTGGGAGTCGGGGCCGCCAGCACACGGGGCATAGTCAACATTTTCTTCAGTTGGAGAAAAGCCTCGTCCGCCTTGGGAGTCCACTCGAAAAAGGTCGTCTTCTTCATGAGCTGGTATAAAGGGAGAGCCTTCTCGCCCAGCCGACTGATGAAACGGCTGATGGACGCCAAGCAGCCGGTGAATTTTTGCACATCTAGCAGTCGGCGGGGTACCTCCATCCTCTCGATGGCCTTGATCTTTACAGGGTTGCACTCTATGCCGCGTTCAGAGACCAGGAAGCCAAGGAGTTGGCCGGTTGGTACTCCGAAGACGCATTTCTCAGAGTTGAGTTTGATCTGGAATCGGCGCAGGTTCTCAAAGGTTTCCTTGAGGTCTTCCAGCAATGTTCCGCGCTTCTCCGTCTTCACCACCACATCGTCCACATAGACGTGGGCGTTTCTGCCGAGTTGCTTGAGGAGGCATTTCTGCATGCAACGCTGAAAGGTGGCGCCGGCATTCCCCAAGCCAAACGTCATGGTCAGGTAGCAGAAGGCATCAAACGGCATGATGAAGGCGGTCTTCAGTCTGTCAGCCGGGTTCAGCTTGATCTGGTGATATCTACAATATGCACCTAAGAAACTCAACAGCTCGCATCCGGCTGTGGAGTCTATCACCTGATCAATTCTCCTCAAAGCGAATGGATCCTTGGGGCAGACTTTGTTGAGGCTTGTGTAGTCGATACACATCCGCCACTGCTTGTTCTTCTTCAGCACCAGGACTGGGTTTGCTAGCCACTCTGGGAAAAACACTTCCGTAATGAAGCCGGCTGCCAGGAGCCGGGCTATCTCTTCTCCAACAACTCTTCTCTTCTCTTCTGACAGGCGGTGCAAGGGCTGCCTGACGGGCTTCACATCAGACCGGACATGTAACTTGTGCTCGGCGAATTCCGTCGGTACACCTGGCATGTCTTTAGGGGACCATGGGAAGATGTCTAGATTCTCACGGAGGAAATCGACGAGCTCGCCTTCCTATTTGCTGTCAAGGTTTGTACCCATGACAGCGTACCTCTCTGGGTGCTCCGGGTCCAAGGGTATCTTCTTCGTTTCTCTGGCTGGCTTGAACGATCCTTCTGCTTCCGACTCCTTGGGGTCGGGCGACATCTCGGGCTGCTTGCCGGCCATTGCCACAACCCGATCAAGAAGCCGCTTCTCAGCTGTGATCACCAAGGACTCGGCCAGCCGACTGCTTTCGGCCGCGCAAGTGGACGACTTTCTGTAGTCGCTGGCTACGGTTAGAATCCCCTTGGAACTCGGCATATTCATCTTGAGGTAGGTGTAGTGGGGGATCGCCATGAACTTGGCAAAAGCAGGTCGGCCAAGCAACGCATGGTACGGGCTTCCGAGATCCACCACTTCAAACCAAACTGGCTCTCGGCGGAAATGATCTTTGTCCCCAAAGAGGACGTCTATCAGGATTTTGCCAATTGGCGAGCAGGAAAGGCCAGGAAAAATGCCATGGAACACAGTCCGGCTGCTCTGAAGTTGTCTTTGCTTGATTCCTAACTTCTCCATGGTATCCTTGTACAGGATCTTGATACTGTTGCCTCCGTCTATCAGCACTCGCGAGAAACGAGCAGCCCGCCGATCTGTGGCGAGTGTGGCGCCTAAGACCAGGGCGTAGGAGCCCGGATTCGGCATCACCTCTGGGTGATCAGCTCTGCTCCAACTGATAGGCTTTTCAGACCAGTGCATGAACTCTGGAGTGCTTGAGGCGACTGCGTTCACCTCTTGCTACTGCAGCCGCCTGCTGCGTCGATCGTCAACCACACTGGTGAACACCACATAGGCTCCGTGCTCATCTGGGTACTCGTCTTGTATTGCGCCGACAGGCTGACAACCGGCTGCTGGGGCGGCGGTGGAGGCGGCGGCCCACCAGGTGGGGGAGGGAGTAGGTCGTCTCCCTTGGCAATTCTGGTGAGCCAATGGCATTTCCGGGTGGTGTGATTTGACGGCTTCGCGCCGCTGTGGAACTTGCAGGGGCCATCTAGAGTCTACTCGTAGGAGAAGGCCGGCAACCAGTTGGACTTGCCGCCTTTCTATCGCTTGGTCGGAGGCTGCCCCTCCGGCTGTTGGTCTTCGACTGTCGCCACTTGCCGGCTGCTGGAAGCCGGCTGCGGGGCTTTGCGCTTGTGGTCGCTTTGCTGCTACCACCGACTGGTGTCCCCAGCCGGAGTTCTGGGAGCCTGAGAGGCTACTTTGCCAGTCGCACTAACTTGAATCTCCGCCTTCATGGAGGAGTCGGTTGTGGCATACTTGTGTGCTGTGACCAGCAGCTCGTCGAGGGTCTCCGGCTCGTCGCAGAGGAGCTTGTGCTTGAGGAGGG
>NW_021259434.1:0-3129 GCF_002162155.2 Triticum dicoccoides | reverse complement strand
TTGTCATTCCTTGGCATGTGGAGGAACTCGCACCCCTCAAAGTATCCGCTGAGTTGCTGCACAAGGAAGCGGTAGCTCGCCATGTTTGCATCCTTGGCGTCCCAATCACTAGATGACTGCTGGACCACTAAGTCGGAGTCGCCATAACACAGGATCCGGCGAATGCCAAGTTCTTTGGCAAGCCGGAGCCCGTGAATGAGCGCCTCATACTCAGCGACGTTGTTGGAGGCGGAAAAATGGATCTACAGCGCATATCTGAGCTTGTCGCCTTTGGGGGAAGTGAGGACGACGCCGGCTCCCAAGCCGGTGCGCATCTTGGAGCCGTCGAAATGCATCCGCCAATGGGTGGAGTCAGGCGCTAGCGGCAGGTACTGGGTCTCGGCCCAGTCGACGAGGAAGTTGGCCAGTGCTTGCGACTTGATGGCAGTGCGGGGCTGGTAGTAGATGGTGTAGGGAGCCAGATCGATGGCCTATTTGGCCACTCGGCCAGAAGCATCTCGGCTTCCGATGATCTCGGCAAGTGGGGCTGTGCAGACCACAGTGATTGGATGCTCCTGGAAGTAAGGCTTCAATTTCTTGGCGGCAAAGTGCACGCCGTAGCACATCTTCTGGTAGTGGGGGTTGTTCTCCTTGGAGGTCGACAGTACTTCGCTCAGGTAATATACCGGTCTCTGGACAGGTAGCGCCTTGCCTTCCTCCTTGCGTTCGACTACAATGACTGTGCGGACTACCCGGCTGGTGGCGGCAATGTACATGAGCATGGGCTCATTGGGAGTCGGGGCCGCCAGCACACGGGGCATAGTCAACATTTTCTTCAGTTGGAGAAAAGCCTCGTCCGCCTTGGGAGTCCACTCGAAAAAGGTCGTCTTCTTCATGAGCTGGTATAAAGGGAGAGCCTTCTCGCCCAGCCGACTGATGAAACGGCTGATGGACGCCAAGCAGCCGGTGAATTTTTGCACATCTAGCAGTCGGCGGGGTACCTCCATCCTCTCGATGGCCTTGATCTTTACAGGGTTGCACTCTATGCCGCGTTCAGAGACCAGGAAGCCAAGGAGTTGGCCGGTTGGTACTCCGAAGACGCATTTCTCAGGGTTGAGTTTGATCTGGAATCGGCGCAGGTTCTCAAAGGTTTCCTTGAGGTCTTCCAGCAATGTTCCGCGCTTCTCCGTCTTCACCACCACATCGTCCACATAGACGTGGGCGTTTCTGCCGAGTTGCTTGAGGAGGCATTTCTGCATGCAACGCTGAAAGGTGGCGCCGGCATTCCCCAAGCCAAACGTCATGGTCAGGTAGCAGAAGGCATCAAACGGCGTGATGAAGGCGGTCTTCAGTCTGTCAGCCGGGTTCAGCTTGATCTGGTGATATCTACAATATGCACCTAAGAAACTCAACAGCTCGCATCCGGCTGTGGAGTCTATCACCTGATCAATTCTCCTCAAAGCGAATGGATCCTTGGGGCAGACTTTGTTGAGGCTTGTGTAGTCGATACACATCCGCCACTGCTTGTTCTTCTTCAGCACCAGGACTGGGTTTGCTAGCCACTCTGGGAAAAACACTTCCGTAATGAAGCCGGCTGCCAGGAGCCGGGCTATCTCTTCTCCAACAACTCTTCTCTTCTCTTCTGACAGGCGGTGCAAGGGCTGCCTGACGGGCTTCACATCAGACCGGACATGTAACTTGTGCTCGGCGAATTCCGTCGGTACACCTGGCATGTCTTTAGGGGACCATGGGAAGATGTCTAGATTCTCACGGAGGAAATCGACGAGCTCGCCTTCCTATTTGCTGTCAAGGTTTGTACCCATGACAGCGTACCTCTCTGGGTGCTCCGGGTCCAAGGGTATCTTCTTCGTTTCTCTGGCTGGCTTGAACGATCCTTCTGCTTCCGACTCCTTGGGGTCGGGCGACATCTCGGGCTGCTTGCCGGCCATTGCCACAACCCGATCAAGAAGCCGCTTCTCAGCTGTGATCACCAAGGACTCGGCCAGCCGACTGCTTTCGGCCGCGCAAGTGGACGACTTTCTGTAGTCGCTGGCTACGGTTAGAATCCCCTTGGAACTCGGCATATTCATCTTGAGGTAGGTGTAGTGGGGGATCGCCATGAACTTGGCAAAAGCAGGTCGGCCAAGCAACGCATGGTACGGGCTTCCGAGATCCACCACTTCAAACCAAACTGGCTCTCGGCGGAAATGATCTTTGTCCCCAAAGAGGACGTCTATCAGGATTTTGCCAATTGGCGAGCAGGAAAGGCCAGGAAAAATGCCATGGAACACAGTCCGGCTGCTCTGAAGTTGTCTTTGCTTGATTCCTAACTTCTCCATGGTATCCTTGTACAGGATCTTGATACTGTTGCCTCCGTCTATCAGCACTCGCGAGAAACGAGCAGCCCGCCGATCTGTGGCGAGTGTGGCGCCTAAGACCAGGGCGTAGGAGCCCGGATTCGGCATCACCTCTGGGTGATCAGCTCTGCTCCAACTGATAGGCTTTTCAGACCAGTGCATGAACTCTGGAGTGCTTGAGGCGACTGCGTTCACCTCTTGCTACTGCAGCCGCCTGCTGCGTCGATCGTCAACCACACTGGTGAACACCACATAGGCTCCGTGCTCATCTGGGTACTCGTCTTGTATTGCGCCGACAGGCTGACAACCGGCTGCTGGGGCGGCGGTGGAGGCGGCGGCCCACCAGGTGGGGGAGGGAGTAGGTCGTCTCCCTTGGCAATTCTGGTGAGCCAATGGCATTTCCGGGTGGTGTGATTTGACGGCTTCGCGCCGCTGTGGAACTTGCAGGGGCCATCTAGAGTCTACTCGTAGGAGAAGGCCGGCAACCAGTTGGACTTGCCGCCTTTCTATCGCTTGGTCGGAGGCTGCCCCTCCGGCTGTTGGTCTTCGACTGTCGCCACTTGCCGGCTGCTGGAAGCCGGCTGCGGGGCTTTGCGCTTGTGGTCGCTTTGCTGCTACCACCGACTGGTGTCCCCAGCCGGAGTTCTGGGAGCCTGAGAGGCTACTTTGCCAGTCGCACTAACTTGAATCTCCGCCTTCATGGAGGAGTCGGTTGTGGCATACTTGTGTGCTGTGACCAGCAGCTCGTCGAGGGTCTCCGGCTCGTCGCAGAGGAGCTTGTGCTTGAGGAGGG
>NW_021259433.1:0-683 GCF_002162155.2 Triticum dicoccoides | reverse complement strand
AATTATGGAAATCCCTTCGGGACCCCAAAATGGTGAGTAATAATCCAAGAAACGGGCCCGAATCGGCCAAAACTATGAGTGTTGATGACCGACACGTAAATGCACTCCAGGGTTCGTTAATCGTGGAAATCACTCCGGGACCCCAAAATAGTGAGTAATAGTCCACGAAATGGGCCAGAATCGGCCAAAACTGCCAGTGTTGATGACCAACATGTAAACGCACCCAGGGTTCGTTAATCGTGGAAATCACTCTAGGACCCCAAAATAGTGAGTCCATGAAATGGGCCAGAATAGGCCAAAACTGCCAGTGTGGATGACCGACATGTAAGCGCACCTTGGGGTTCAACAATTATGGAAATCGCTTCGGGACCCCAAAACGGTGAGTAATAATCCAAGAAATGGGTCAGAATCGGCCAAAATTACGAGTGTTGATGACCGACACGTAAAGGTACCATAGGGTTCGTTAACCATGGAAACCACTCCGGGACCCCAAAACAGTGACTAATAGTCCATCAAACAGGCTAGAATCGGCCAAAACAGCCAGTGTTGATGACCGACATATAAGCGCACCTTGGTGTTTAACAACTATGGAAATCATTTTGGGACCCCAAAACAATGAGTAATAATCTAAGAAACGGGTCAGAATCGGCCAAAACTGCGAGTGTTGATGACCGACACGTAAA
>NW_021259432.1:0-781 GCF_002162155.2 Triticum dicoccoides | reverse complement strand
AGGACCCCAAAACGGTGAGTAATAGTGCACGAAATGAACCAGAATTGGCCAAAATTGTGAGTGTTCATAACCGACATGTAAACGCACCCTGCGGTTCGTCAGTTGTGGAAATCACACCGGGGCCCGAAAACTAGGTAATAGTCACGAAACGGGACAGAATCGGCCAAAACTGCGAGTGTTGATGATCGACACGCAAACGCACCCCAGGGTTCGTCAATCGTGGAAATCACTCCAGGACCCCAAAACAGTGAGTAATAGTCCAAGAGACGGGCCAAAATCGGCCAAAACTGCGAGTGTTGATGACCGACACATAAATGCACCCAGGGATGGTCAATCATGGAAATCGCTCTAGGACCCAAAAACGGTGAGTAATAGTGCACGAAATGAACCAGAATTGGCCAAAATTGTGAGTGTTGATAACTGACACGTAAACGCACCCTGCGGTTTGTCAGTTGTGGAAATCACTCCGGGGCCCCAAAACTGGGTAATAGTCACGAAACGGGACAGAATCGGCCAAAACTACGAGTGTTGATGATCGACACGCAAACGCACCCCAGGGTTCGTCAATCGTGGAAATCACTCCAGGACCCCAAAACAGTGAGTAATAGTCCAAGAGACGGGCCAAAATCGGCCAAAACTGCGAGTGTTGATGACCGACACGTAAGCGCACCTTTGGGTTCAACAACTATGGAAATCGCTTTGGGACCCCAAAACGGTGAGTAATAGTCCAAGAATCGGGCCAGAATCAGCCCAAACTGCGTTTGTTGATGACCGACACGTA
>NW_021259431.1:0-1946 GCF_002162155.2 Triticum dicoccoides | reverse complement strand
GGTACACAGCATAGCATACTGAAGAGCCTACGTCTTAAGCATAGGGGACGACCTTCGTCCTTTCTCTCTATTCTGCCGTGGTCGAGCTTTAAGTCTTAACTTCGTACCTTACAACTTAGGCAAGAACTCCTTCTTTGACTGGTCCATCTTGAACACCTTCAAGATCATGTCAAGGTATGTGCTCATTTGAAAGTACCATTAAGCGTTTTGATCTATCCTTATAGATCTTGATGCTCAATGCTCAAGCAGCTTAATCCAGGCTTTCCATTGAAAAACACCTTTCAAATAACCCTATATGCTTTCTAGAAATTCTACATCATTTCTGATCATCAATATGTCAACAACATATACTCATCAGAAATTCTATAGTGCTCCCACTCACTTCTTTGGAAATACAAGTTTCTTATAAACTTTGTATAAATCCAAAATCTTTGATCATCTCATCAAAGCGTACATTCCAACTCCGAGATGCTTACTCCATTCCTTAGAAGGATCGCTGGAGCTAGCATACCTTTTAGCATCCTTAGGATCGACAAAACTTTTCTTTCCTTACGAAAACTAGTAAGGAAACTTGTCTTGACATCCATCTGCCAGATTTCATAAATGCAGCTAATGCTAACATGATTCCGACGGACTTAAGCATCGCTACGGATGAGAAAATCTCATCGTAGTCAACTCCTTGAACTTGTGAAAAAACTCTTCGCCACAAGTCGAGCTTCATATATGGTGACATTACCATCCACGTCCGTCTTCTTCTTAAAGATCCATTTATCTCAATGGCTTGCCGATCATCGGGCAAGTCCACCAAAGTCCATGCTTTGTTTTGATACATGGATCCTATCTCGGATTTCATGGCTTCTAACCATTTGTCGGAATTTGGGCCCACCATCGCTTCTCCATAGCTCGTAGGTTCATTGTTGTCTAGCAACATGACCTTCAAGACAGGATTACGTACCACTCTGAAGTAGTACGCATCCTTGTCATCCTACGAGGTTTGGGAGTGACTTGATCCGAAGTTTCATGATCAATATCATAAGCTTCCACTTCAATTGGTGTAGGTGCCACAGGAACAACTCCCTGTGCCCTGTCACACACTAGTTGAAGAGACGGTTCAATAACCTCATCAAGTCTCCACCAACCTCCCACTCAACTCTTTCGAGAGAAACCTTTCCTCGAGAAAGGACCCGATTCTAGAAACAATCCCTTATTGCTTTCGGATCTGAATTAGGAGGTATACCCAACTGTTTTGGGTTTCCTATGAAGATGCATTTTATCCGCTTTGGGTTCGAGCTTATCAACCTGAAACTTTTTCATATAAGCGTCGCAGCCCCAAACTTTTAAGAAACGACAACTTAGGTTTCTCTAAACCATAATTCATACGGTGTCATCTCAACGGAATTACGTGGTGCCCTATTTAAAGTGAATGTGGTTATCTCTAATGCCTAACCCATGAACGATAGTGGTAATTCGATAAGAGACATCATGGTACGCACCATATCCAATAGGGTGCAACTATGATGTTCGGACACACCATCACACTATGGTGTTCCAGGCGGTATTAATTGTGAAACAATTTCCACAATGTCTTAATTGTGTGCCAAAACTCGTAACTCAGATATTCATCTCTATGATCATATCATAGACATTTTATCCTCTTGTCACAGTGATCTGCTACTTCACTCTGAAATTACTTGAACCATTCAATAATTCAGACTTGTGTTTCATCAAGTAAATATTCTCAACATCTACTCGAATCATCTGTGAAGTAAGAACATAATGATATTCACTGCATGCCTCAGCACTCATTGGACTGCACACATCAAAATGTGTTGCTTCCAACAAGTTGCTATCTTGTTCCATTTTACTGAAACCGAGGCTTTTCAGTCATCTTGCCTATGTGGTATGATTTGCATATCTCAAGTGATCCAAAATCAAGTGAGTTCAAA
>NW_021259430.1:0-1096 GCF_002162155.2 Triticum dicoccoides | reverse complement strand
CCATGGTGATGGAGAGCGTGAGGAGAGAGAGGAACTTCCACGTGGTAAGCTAGAGATGGCCAGCGAGGGTTTTGGGCGCGGCGACGAGAGAGGTGGACGATGGAAGACGAGGCGATGCATATATATATATATATATATATATATATATATATATATATATATATATATATATATATATATATATATATATGGGCTTTATTTGGGCCACACCCTATGGGTCGTAGACCGGAAGTAGATACACGTCATCTCCGGCCTAAAAAAAGATACACGTCATCTCCGAAGAGTATACCACATTACACGTGTCTGGATTTTGCACGATCAGAGCATCTACAACCAGACTGCAAATCTGCCCCTATACACCAGCGGACACGCCTTTTGCTTGTCTGTGGGCAGTGGCCGGTCACACCTCAACTTTTTTTTACACAGCCACACGCCTCAATTAGGAAATCGCGCCGCGCCCTGCAGCGCCGTCGCCAGAGGACCGGCCGCGCGAAGCCGCGCCGCGCCCAGGGAAGGTGGCGGCGGGGCAGTCTCGTTCCCATCTCCGTGCCAGAACCCCTTCCCCAACCCTCGATCTGGCCGGAGCCGCTCCACCACCGCGCCCCCCTCTCCAGCGCCTCCTCCCTCGTCCACTCCGATGGCGCTTGTCCCCTCCCTGGCCGGTAACGGGGCGGCGGCGGCGCCCTGATGTCTTCCCTGCGCGCTTGGCCAAGCCCGCCCAGATCCAATCTGGCGAAGCTCCTCCCCCATGGTGGCCGATTCGTCGCTGCATCAGCAGAGTCATGCTGTTCCTAACGCTGCACCCCGTCCCCTGCTCCGCGTCCTTGGGTCGGGCTCCGCCGCCTCCCGCCCTCAACCACTCGCCGACGTCGACTGCGGTTCTGCCGCCACGCCTCCCTCCTCCAGCGCCCCCTGCTCCATCGTCGTCGTGCTTCTACGCGGTGCTCGCCAACAAAGGTGGCGTCGTGGCTCCTGCGACTCTGGAGCCCTCCACCTCCATGTTCCCCCGGTGGGCTGCCACTATTCGTGGCTTTACCCGCTGGGGGCGCCGCACCGGTGGTCCTCACTGGTGCCCTCGGCGTCAAGGGTGCCTGCC
>NW_021259429.1:0-1933 GCF_002162155.2 Triticum dicoccoides | reverse complement strand
TCTCTCTTTTATCTTAGTCACGACTCAAGAACTCGAGCTAGCTAGCTAGCTACCTTGAAACAATGGCGGCTGCTGGTGATGAGAAGCTGTACCTTCTGGTGGCGTGTTCTTTGCTGCTGCTCGCCGTGGGGTGCCAGGCTAGCCCTCTGCAGATTGGGTTCTACCACGACAGGTGCCCCCAGGCGGAGGCCATCGTCAAGGGCGTCATGATGGACGCCATCTCCCAGAACCCCGGCAATGGCGCTGCCATGATCCGCATGCTCTTCCACGACTGCTTCGTCGAGGTACACACTAGCCACTCACCGGAAGAAATAAATTGCATTGCAAACATGTATGTTTACTTTTATAATTGATTAATTTTGTTGTCTCGTCGGTGACCACCTTAGGGCTGTGACGCTTCGGTCCTCCTGGACCCGACCCCGTTCAGCCCAACGCCTGAGAAGCTCAGCGCGCCCAACAATCCCTCCCTGCGCGGCTTCGAGCTGATCGACGCCATCAAGGACGCCCTCGAGGCGGCCTGCCCGGGCGTCGTCTCCTGCGCCGACATCATCGCTTTCTCGGCCCGCGACGCGTCCTGCATCCTCAGCGCCGGCAAGGTGGACTTCGAGGTGCCGTCCGGCCGCCGCGACGGCACCTTCTCCAACGCCTCCGAGCCGGTCAAGTTCCTCGTCCCACCCACGTCCAACCTCAGCGACCTCGTGGACAGCTTCGTCGTCAAGGGCCTCGACGCGGAGGACCTGGTCATCCTCTCCGGTGCACACACCATCGGGCGCTCCCACTGCTCCGCCTTCATCCCTGACCGCCTCAACGTCTCCTCCGACATCGACGGCGGCCTCGCCGCATTCCTGCGTGGCCAGTGCCCCGCCGACGCCACCCCGGGCGGCAACGACTACACGGTGATGCAGGACGTAGTGACCCCAAACGATCTGGACAGGCAGTACTACAAGAACGTGTTGTCCCACACGGTGCTCTTCACCTCCGACGCAGCGCTCCTGACATCGGAGGAGACGGCGAAGATGGTGGTGGACAACGCCAACATCCCCGGATGGTGGGAGGACAGGTTTGAGAAAGCCATGGTGAAGATGGCCGGCATCGAGGTCAAGACCGGCGACGAGGGACAGATCAGGAAGAATTGCCGGGCCATCAACTACTACTAAGTGCACGAATGTTCGTCTACGTGCATGCATGGCGATTCTTTCACTGCGCGTTATGCAAACACTGTTGTCTTTTCTTTTGTTATTCCTTTGTTCGATTCTCGCCAACATCAAGTAAGTGCGCTGTCAGCCAATGTTCTTTGTATTTGGGATAATAAAGTGATGCATGCAACATGCATGTTTTGAACAGAGACCTTGGATGCTTTGAACATGAAATGATTGACATGTGAACCCCTGCCACGATTTCATGAATCAACTAGACAAATCCCCGCGCTTTGCTGCCGAAATTTAAGTATGAAATATAAACAAAATAATAATTTTTTTATTAATAATCATGAATAGTTCCCCATTAAATAATATTTAAGAGTATGCACAAACAAAGAGCACAGAGATATAATTTCATAGTTTATAGCATGTCCTATTATGAGCACATAAGCTTTATATACTCATATAAGCTTTATATAATTTCATATAGTTTCTTCATGTAGGCATGAGTTAGTGCCTTCTAGTATGCAACGTCAAATTGAGTATTAACATTTAAAATAACCATAAAATAGCATACCATCAAATTTAACAAATGGGAAAGAATACTCCAGAAAGCATAACTTTAAATTGCTTTGGGTTGGATTTTTCTATAATAGAGGATACATAAACCTTGGGAAAATGTGACCGAGTCTTACAACCAAAATAGTGCAAATGACTTGGTTTTCTATCTTATAATCTACAAAAACTGATTTGGACCCAAAAAAAGTAATCTAATCGCACAAATTGATTTTTTT
>NW_021259428.1:0-1270 GCF_002162155.2 Triticum dicoccoides | reverse complement strand
ATTGTAAATAATGGAAATCGCTCTGGGACGCCAAAACGGTGAGTAATAGTACACAAAACAGACCAGAAATTGGCCAAAATTGTGAGTGTCATTGACCGACACGTAAACGCACCACGGGGTTCCTAAATCATGGAAATCACGCTTGGACCAAAAAACAGAGTAATAGTCCAAGAAACGGGCCAGAATCGGCCAAAACTGCGAGTGTTGATGACCGACACGTAAATGCACCCTGCGGTTCGTTAACCGTGGAAATCACTCCGGGGCCCCAAAACAGTGAGTAATAGTCCATGAAACAGGCCAGAATCAGCCAAAACTGTGGGTGTTGATGACTAACACGTAAGTGCGCCTTGGGGTTCATCAACTATGGAAATCACTTCAGGCCCAGAAAACGGTGACTAAAAGTCCACAAAACGCGTTAGAATTGGCCAAAACTGTGAGTGTTCATAACCGACACGTAAGCGCACCCGGGGGTTCGTTAATCGTGGGAATCATTCCGGGGCCCCAAAACAGTGAGTAATTGTCCACGAAACGGGCCAGAATTGGCCAAAACTACTAGTATTGATGACCGACATGTAAACGAACCCCGGGGATCGTTAATCGTGTAAATCACACCGGGGCCCCAAAACAGTGAGTGTTGATGACCGACACCTAAACGCACCTTGGGGTTCAACAACTATGGAAATCGCTTCGGAAGCCCTAAATGGTGAATAATAGCCCACGAATCGCGTCAGAATTGGCCAAAACTGTGAGTGTTGACGACAGACATGCAAACGCACTCCGGGGATTGTCAATCGTGGAAATCTCTCTGGGACGCCCAAACGGTGAGTAATATTGTATGAAACGGACGAGAATTGGCCAAAATTGTGAGTGTTTATGACCGACACTTAAACGCACCGTGGAGTTCGTCAATCGTGGAAATCACTCCGGGACCCCAAAACTAAGTAATAATGCAAGAAATGGGCCAAAATCGTCCCAAAATGCGCTTGTTGATGATCGACACGTAAGCGCACCATGGGGTCAAACAACCGTGAAAATCACTTTGGGGCCCCAAAACGGTGAGTAATAGTCCATGAAACGGGCCAGAATCGGCCAAAACTGCGAGTGTTGATGACCGACACGTAAACGGACCTTAGGGTTAAACCACTATGGAGTCGCTTCGGGACCCCTAAATGATGAGTAATAGTCCACGAATCGCGTCAGAATTGGCCAAAACTGTGAGTGTTGACGACAAAAACGCAAACGCACCCAGGGATTGTAAATAATGGAAATC
>NW_021259427.1:0-1015 GCF_002162155.2 Triticum dicoccoides | reverse complement strand
AAGGGTGCATATTGGAATGACAAACAATGTTGCCTAAGGAAGTTTTCATTTTCTTTGGACGAAAAAACCATTTTTCATTTTTCGAGTGCCCGAAAGGAGGTTTTTTTGTGAAGGAACTATCAAATAATTGTTGCAAAATTGGACCAAATCATTTTTCTAAAATACTAGGACATATTTAATGCACAATTGACCAAATGGTTGGGTGTAAAAAGTTTTGATCCACCTCTCGTGAAAAAGACAAATTTCCGCCGATTTAGTTGGAAGCGGGTCAAATTTGAACTGCAGCTGCCTCATAGTTTGCTATTTATTTTTTCCAAAAATCATTTCTAGGTACATAAGTATCTATTTAATCAGAGAAACACCAAAAAATTTCCAAGATTCAACAACTAGCTAGGAACGGTCATTCCCGCCGTTTTGGCCGCATTTTGAAACGGGCATAAAAAATTCAAAAAAAATCAAAAAATGGGGAAAACTTCTCATTGTGTCATTATATGTGGCCAAGTTCCCAGGAAAAATAACAAACTTGTAATACGGCAATTATTTTAAAAAAGTGTTCTCAGAAATGAGCTATCATCTCTTAAGATTCATGGCTTTCAAGGCAAATGATCAAACTTATGGCCACATTCGTGGCATAGTTTGTTCAAACAATATCATATTGTGCACAAGGGTGCATATTGGAATGACAAACAATGTTGCCTAAGGAAGTTTTCATTTTCTTTGGACGAAAAAACCATTTTTCATTTTTCGAGTGCCCGAAAGGAGGTTTTTTTGTGAAGGAACTATCAAATAATTGTTGCAAAATTGGACCAAATCATTTTTCTAAAATACTAGGACATATTTAATGCACAATTGACCAAATGGTTGGGTGTAAAAAGTTTTGATCCACCTCTCGTGAAAAAGACAAATTTCCGCCGATTCAGTTGGAAGCGGGTCAAATTTGAACTGCAGCTGCCTCATAGTTTGCTATTTATTTTTTCCAAAAAATCATTTCTAGGTACATAAGTATCTATTTAAT
>NW_021259426.1:0-1184 GCF_002162155.2 Triticum dicoccoides | reverse complement strand
AGGCGTTGTGGGTGTCTACGGTTTCATGCGATCGTGCTGATCACGATGGTGGGCTCGGGAACGAGCTGCGGTGGCTGTGGCCACGGCCACGCCATGGCCGGCGGCGAGAAGCTCTCGGCCGCGGTGGGAGATGGGGCTAGGGGGCGAGAACGGAGGGGGCGAGCACAGGAGAGGCAGCGGAGGCTCACAGCGGATCCATTCGAGGCGGAGACGAGGCCGGGGATGGTCCGGAGCCGGCGAATCGAACGGCGGCGAGTTCCGGTGGCCGAGGAGGGGAACGGCGACGTGGGCGGCGATGCAGGGCTCCCGGCATCACGTGAGTTGGTGGGGACGAAGAGGAAGGCGCGGCGGTTCCTCTGGAAGCGTCGCCGAGGCGAGGGGTGGACACTGGCCGCGGTGGAGCTCGTCGGTGCTCTCGGGTGCTCGTGGTCGATCGTGAGAGAGAGAGAGCAGAGGGGATAGGGACGGAGGGAGAGATACGGGAGAGTGAGAGAGTTCGTGGGGGCCGCGTGGCGGCTCCAGGGAGTAGTGGAGGCAAGCAGGGAGGCAGGAGGTGGCCGAAGCAGGGAGGAGGTGGCCGGGGCGCGTGGCCGCGCGCGCCGGGCGCGTGGCCGCGCGCGCCGGGCGCGTGCCCGTCCTCCTGGCAGAGGAGGAAGGCGACAGGGGAGGGAGGCGGCGGTGGGCTGGGCCAGTGGGAGGAGCTGGCCAGCTGGGCCGGCTACAGGTAAGTGGCCCAGGTAGTCTCTCTCTCTCTTTCTTTTTTAATTATGTTTTCTATTTTGCAGGTTTGTTTTGAATTTGGTTTTGAAACCAATTCAATTTATTTTGCTTCTGACAATAATTTTAGGAGCTAAAAGAATTAAAACAATGCTCCACAAAATATTTCAGAATTATTGGACCTATATTTATTTAATAGTAGATATAAATCCAATTCAAATAATTATGATTTAAATTCAAAGTCCCAAAAATAAATCCTTAAAAAATGTTCAATATTTTGGTTGGGACCAGAACCCTTACCAAAATTTATCAACATTTTAAGAAGAGCACTTTTGGAGCAATGAATGAGATTTCTAGGGTTTTTGCCCCTCTTTTATTTAGGGTTTTGAGGCTTCCGATATTCCTCAATTCAAGTTTCAAAAATATAGACATGATGCACACATGAAGCTAACCTAGAGCAATGCCTG
>NW_021259425.1:0-1243 GCF_002162155.2 Triticum dicoccoides | reverse complement strand
CGGCGAATTCGTCGGCGACGGTGGTCGGAGCCCGAAGAGGGGAACGGCGGCGTGACGGCGATGCAGAGCTTCCGGAGACCCGTGGAGCGGTGGGGAGGAAGAGGAGGTCGAGGCGGAGCTCCTGAGCTAGTCGGGGGAGTGAGGGGTGGCCGGAGATGGCTGCTATGGCGAACGGCGGCGACGGTGGTGTTCGGCCGTGTGAGAGAGAGAGCGAGGGAGAGGAGGGGAGAGCCGGGGGAGAGTGAGAGAGAGCAGGGGGGGAGGCGTGGCGTCGTCCAGGGCATCGAGCGAGGAGGGGAGGGCAGGCAAGCAGGGAGAGAGGTGGCGTGGCGCGGTGGCGGGCGCGCGCGCCGGCCACACTCCCCTCCCTCTGTCGGGACGAAGACGACAGAGGAGGGAGGCGGGCTGGGCCGCCTGCTGGCTGGGCCGGCCAGCTGGATGGGCTGCACAGGGAGGAGCCCAGGTAAGCTTCTCCCTTTTATTTTTTTTTTCTGTTTTCTAATTTCTGACATTTGTTTTGATTTAAATCATATATTAAATCATATATTTAACTTATGGCCATTTTTGCAGGGGCTAGATATATTATTCCAGAGCTCCTTTAGAAATGGCATAATATTTGGACCATATTTCATATATATAGAAATATATTTCCAATGCAAATATCTATGCCTTAATTCCAAATGCCCAAAATAAATGTCCATGAGCCACTAAAAATATTGGTTTGATTTTTATCTCTGTCCAATATTTTCAGAGAGCAACATCAGCATTTTCTTGGACCCTTTTGGAGAAATTTTTATTTGGATCATTTTCAAAATGATTCTGAGGGTTTCACAGATCCCCATTTCAAGTTTCTGATGAAAAAGTAAACATGATGCAACACTCTAATGCATGACTAGCTAGGGTGTGACAGACACGTAAATGCACCACAGGGTTCGCTAACCATGGAAACCACTGCGGGACCCCAAAACAGTGACTAATAGTCCATCAAACGGGCCAGAATAGGCCGAAACTGCCAGTGTTGATGACCGACACATAAGCGGACCTTGGTGTTCAACAATTATTGAAATCGCTTCGGGACCCCAAAACAGTGAGTAATAATCCAAGAAACGGGGTAGAATCGGCCAAAACTGCGAGTGTTGATGACCGACACGTAAACGCACCACAGGGTTCGCTAACCATGGAAACCACTGCGGGACCCCAAAACAGTGACTAATAGTCCATCAAACGGGCCAGAATCGGCCGA
>NW_021259424.1:0-1265 GCF_002162155.2 Triticum dicoccoides | reverse complement strand
TATTATTTGCACCAAAAATTCTTAAATATTCATAAAAAATCGTGTACAATTTTAGAGCATTCTGAGAACTTTTATTTTTGGGTCATTTTTATTACACGAGAAATTCAGAAAACAGAAAAGCATGGCATTATATTTTATTTAACTAATAAAAACAGAGAACAAAAAGTAGGGACAGAAGGCAGTGCTTACTAAATTCCTCAACTTCATACCGTTCAAAAATGATTCATTAATAAGGTTGACCATGTCTTATTAACGACCACTTTCGATTAGCATGAAATCGAAGAACTTTCTTAAATCAATAAGTTACCTCAATGGGGATATGCATTTCCCCAACAATAAGCATTTCATATTTCTTTTTGACAGTAGGTAGAGGTATTTGAAAACTTCCAATAGTAATTGTCGGAGATTTTTCAATTACATTAATACCGTTCACATGGAATTGTTTCTTCGGAAAGTGCACCGTATGCTCATCACCACTAATATGAAAAGTGATATTGCTTTTATTGCAATCAATAACAGCCCCTACAATATTCAAGAAGGGTCTACCAAGGATAATCGACATGTTGTCGTCCTTGGGCATCTCAAGTATAATAAAGTCAGTCAAAATAGTAACATTAGCAACAACAACGGGCACATCCTCACAGATACCGATAAGTATGGCAGTTGATTTGTCAGCCATTTGCAAAGATATTTCAGTAGGTGTGAGTTTATTCAAGTCAAGTATTTTATATAAATAGAAAGGCATAACACTAACACCAGCTCCTAAATCACACAAAGCAGTTTTCACATAATTCCTTTTGATAGAGCATGGTATAGTTGGTATACCGGATCTCCAAATTTTTTGGGTACACCATCTTTAAAAGTATAGTTAGCAAGCATATTGGAGATTTCAGCTTCCGGTATTTTTCTCTTATTTGTGATGATATCTTTCATATACTTTGCATAAGGAGGCATTTTAAGGATATCAGTGAAGCGAGTACGCAAAAAAACTAGCCTCGGCATTTCAGCAAAGCATTCAAATTTTTCATCATCATTCTTTTTAGTTGACTTGGGTGGAAAAGGCATAGGTTTTTGAACCCATGGTTCTCTTCCTTTACCATGATTTCTAGCAACAAAGTCTCTTTTATCATATATTTTATTCTTAGGTTGTGGGTTATCAAGATCAACAGGTGGTTCTATCTCAACATCATTATCTGGTTCTTTATCATTATTTGGTTGAGTGTCTTCATGAACCTCATCATTGTTTTTTTCATTATCACTAGGTG